>NW_027274049.1:0-141111 GCF_030028105.1 Mobula birostris
TCATGCCCTGAATCCTCATGCCGTGAAACTCCTGCCCTCAAACTCATGCACTGAAACTCATGCGCTGAATCTCCTGTCCTGAAACTCATGCCTTGAATCTCATCCCCTGAATCTCATGCTCTGAAACTCAAGCCCTGATTCTCCTGCCCTGAAACTCATGCCCTGATTCTCATGCCCTGAAACTGCTGCGCTGAATCTCAAGCCCGGAAACCACAGACCTGAAACCCATGCCCTGAAACTCATGTACTGAATCTCATGCCCTGAAAACTCCTGCCCTCAAACCCATGCACTGAAACTCATGCCCTGAATCTCATGCCTTCAAACTCCTGTCCTGAATCACATGCCCTGAAACTCTGCCCTGAATCTCATGCCCTGAATCTCATGCCCTGAAACTCCTGTCCTGAATCTCATGCCCTGAAACTCATGCCCTGAATCTCATGCACTGAAACTCCTGCACTGAAACTCATGCCATGAATCTCATATCCTGAAACTCACGCCCTGAATTACATGCCGTGAAACTCCTGCCCTGAAACTCATGCCCTGAATCTCATGCCCTGAAACTCATGCCCTGATTCTCCTGCCCTGAAACTCATGCCCTGAATCTCATGCGCTAAATCTCATGACCTTAAACTCAAGCCGTGAATCTCCTGCCCTGAAACTCATGCCCTGAATCTCATGCTCTGAAAATATTGCCCTGAAACTCATGCACTGAAATACATGCCCTGAAACTCTTGCACTGAAACTCTTGCACTGAAACACCTGCCTGAATCTCCTGCCCTGAATCTCCTGCCCTGAAACTGCTGCCCTGAATCTCAAGCCCTGAAACCACAGACCTGAAACCCATGCCCTGAAACTCATGTCGTGAATCTCATGCCCTGAAGATCATGCCCTGAAACTCATGCCCTGAATCTCATGCCGTGAAACTCCTGCGCTCAAACTCATGTACTGAAACTCATGCTCTGAATCGCCTGCCCTGAAACTTCTGCACTGAAACACGTGCCCTAAAACACCTGCCTTGAAACTCAAGCCCCGAATCTCATGCCCTGAATCTCCTGACCTGAATCTCCTGCCTTGAAACTCAAGCCCTGAATCTCATGCCCTCAAACGCTTGCACTGAAACACCTGCCCTAAAACACATGCCCTGAATGTCATGCCCTGAAATTCCTGCCCTGAAACTCATGCCCTGAATCTCATGCCCTGAAACTCTTGCACTGAAACACCTACCCTAAAACTCATGCCCTGAATCTCATGCCCTGAAATTTCTGCCCTGAAACTCATTCCTTGAATCTCATGCCCTGAAACTCCTGCACTGAAACTCCTGCCATGAAACTCTTGCCCTGCATCTCATGCCCTGAAACTCCTGCCATGAAACTCCTGCCCTGAAACTGCTGCCCTGAATCTCAAGACCTGAAACCACAGAATTGAAACTCATGCCCTGAAACTCATGTCCTGAATCTCATGCCCTGAAACTCATGCCCTGAATCTCATGCCGTGAAACTCCTGCCCTCAAACTCATGCACTGAAACTCATTCGCTGAATCTCCTGTCCTGAAATTCAAGCCTTGAATCTCATCCCCTGAATCTCATGCTCTGAAACTCAAGCCCTGATTCTCCTGCCCTGAAACTCATGCTTTGATTCTCATGCCCTGAAACTGCTGCTCTGAAACTGCTGCGCTGAATCTCAAGCCCGGAAACCACAGACCTGAAACTCATGCCCTGAAACTCATGTACTGAATCTCATGCCCTGAAACTCATGTCCTGAATCTCATGCCCTGAAACTCCTGCCCTCAAACCCATGCACTGAAACTCATGCCCTGAATCTCATGCCTTCAAACTCCTGTCCTGAATCACATGCCCTGAAACTCATGCCCTGAAACTGCTGCCCTGAATAGCATGCCATGAATCTCATATACTGAAACTCATGCCCTGAATTACATGCCCTGAAACTCCTTCACTGAAACTCATGCCCTGAATATCATGCCTTGAAACTCAAACCCTGAATCTCCTGCCCTGAAACTCATGCCCTAAATCTCATACCCTGAAACTCCTGCCCTGAAACTCATGCACTGAAACTCATGCCCTGAATCACATGCCATAAAACTCCTGCACTGAATCGTCTGCCCATAAACTCCTGCCCTGAATCACATGCCCTGAATCTCATGCCCTGAAACTACTGCACTGAAACTCATGCCATGAATCTCATATCCTGAAACTGACGCCCTGAATCTCATGCGCTAAATCTCATGACCTTAAACTCAAGACGTGAATCTCCTGCCCTGAAACTCATGCCCTGAATCTCATGCTCTGAAACTCCTGCCCTGAAACTCATGCACTGAAAGACATGCCCTGAAACTCTTGCTCTGAAACTCTTGCACTGAAACACCTGCCCTGAATCTCCTGCCCTGAATCTCCTGCCCTGAAACTGCTGCCCTGAATCTCAAGCCCTGAAACCACAGACCTGAAACCCATGCCCTGAAACTCATGTACTGAATCTCATGCCCTGAAACTCCTGCCCTCAAACCCATGCACTGAAACTCATGCCCTGAATCTCATGCCTTCAAACTCCTGTCCTGAATCACATGCCCTGAAACTCATGCCCTGAATCTCATGCCATGAATCTCATATACTGAAACTCATGCCCTGAATTACATGCCCTGAAACTCCTTCACTGAAACTCATGCCCTGAATATCATGCCCTGAAACTCAAACCCTGAATCTCCTGCCCTGAAACTCATGCCCTAAATCTCATACCCTGAAACTCCTGCCCTGAAACTCATGCACCGAAACTCATGCCCTGAATCACATGCCATAAAACTCCTGCACTGAATCGTCTGCCCATAAACTCCTGCCCTGAATCACATGCCCTGAATCTCATGCCCTGAAACTACTGCACTGAAACTCATGCCATGAATCTCATATCCTGAAACTCACGCCCTGAATCTCATGCGCTAAATCTCATGACCTTAAACTCAAGACGTGAATCTCCTGCCCGGAAACTCCTGCCCTGAAAATCATGCCCAGAAACTCATGCCCTGAATCTCATGCCCTGAAACTCCTGTCCTGAATCTCATGCCCTGAAACTCATGCCCTGAATCTCATGCACTGAAACTCCTGCACTGAAACTCATGCCATGAATCTCATATCCTGAAACTCACGCCCTGAATTACATGCCGTGAAACTCCTGCCCTGAAACTCATGCCCTGAATCTCATGCCCTGAAACTCATGCCCTGATTCTCCTGCCCTGAAACTCATGCCCTGAATCTCATGCGCTAAATCTCATGACCTTAAACTCAAGCCGTGAATCTCCTGCCCTGAAACTCATGCCCTGAATCTCATGCTCTGAAAATATTGCCCTGAAACTCATGCACTGAAATACATGCCCTGAAACTCTTGCACTGAAACCCTTGCACTGAAACACCTGCCTGAATCTCCTGCCCTGAATCTCCTGCCCTGAAACTGCTGCCCTGAATCTCAAGCCCTGAAACCACAGACCTGAAACCCATGCCCTGAAACTCATGTCGTGAATCTCATGCCCTGAAGATCATGCCCTGAAACTCATGCCCTGAATCTCATGCCGTGAAACTCCTGCGCTCAAACTCATGTACTGAAACTCATGCTCTGAATCGCCTGCCCTGAAACTTCTGCACTGAAACACGTGCCCTAAAACACCTGCCTTGAAACTCAAGCCCCGAATCTCATGCCCTGAATCTCCTGACCTGAATCTCCTGCCTTGAAACTCAAGCCCTGAATCTCATGCCCTCAAACGCTTGCACTGAAACACCTGCCCTAAAACACATGCCCTGAATGTCATGCCCTGAAATTCCTGCCCTGAAACTCATGCCCTGAATCTCATGCCCTGAAACTCTTGCACTGAAACACCTACCCTAAAACTCATGCCCTGAATCTCATGCCCTGAAATTTCTGCCCTGAAACTCATTCCTTGAATCTCATGCCCTGAAACTCCTGCACTGAAACTCCTGCCATGAAACTCTTGCCCTGCATCTCATGCCCTGAAACTCCTGCCATGAAACTCCTGCCCTGAAACTGCTGCCCTGAATCTCAAGACCTGAAACCACAGAATTGAAACTCATGCCCTGAAACTCATGTCCTGAATCTCATGCCCTGAAACTCATGCCCTGAATCTCATGCCGTGAAACTCCTGCCCTCAAACTCATGCACTGAAACTCATTCGCTGAATCTCCTGTCCTGAAATTCAAGCCTTGAATCTCATCCCCTGAATCTCATGCTCTGAAACTCAAGCCCTGATTCTCCTGCCCTGAAACTCATGCTTTGATTCTCATGCCCTGAAACTGCTGCTCTGAAACTGCTGCGCTGAATCTCAAGCCCGGAAACCACAGACCTGAAACTCATGCCCTGAAACTCATGTACTGAATCTCATGCCCTGAAACTCATGTCCTGAATCTCATGCCCTGAAACTCCTGCCCTCAAACCCATGCACTGAAACTCATGCCCTGAATCTCATGCCTTCAAACTCCTGTCCTGAATCACATGCCCTGAAACTCATGCCCTGAAACTGCTGCCCTGAATAGCATGCCATGAATCTCATATACTGAAACTCATGCCCTGAATTACATGCCCTGAAACTCCTTCACTGAAACTCATGCCCTGAATATCATGCCCTGAAACTCAAACCCTGAATCTCCTGCCCTGAAACTCATGCCCTAAATCTCATACCCTGAAACTCCTGCCCTGAAACTCATGCACTGAAACTCATGCCCTGAATCACATGCCATAAAACTCCTGCACTGAATCGTCTGCCCATAAACTCCTGCCCTGAATCACATGCCCTGAATCTCATGCCCTGAAACTACTGCACTGAAACTCATGCCATGAATCTCATATCCTGAAACTGACGCCCTGAATCTCATGCGCTAAATCTCATGACCTTAAACTCAAGACGTGAATCTCCTGCCCTGAAACTCATGCCCTGAATCTCATGCTCTGAAACTCCTGCCCTGAAACTCATGCACTGAAAGACATGCCCTGAAACTCTTGCTCTGAAACTCTTGCACTGAAACACCTGCCCTGAATCTCCTGCCCTGAAACTGCTGCCCTGAATCTCAAGCCCTGAAACCACAGACCTGAAACCCATGCCCTGAAACTCATGTCGTGAATCTCATGCCCTGAAACTCAAGCCCTGAATCTCATGCCGTGAAACTCCTGCCCTCAAACTCATGCACTGAAACTCATGCTCTGAATCTCCTGCCATGAAACTCCTGCACTGAAACACCTGCCCTAAAACACCTGCCTTGAAACTCAAGCCCCGAATCTCATGCCCTGAATCTCCTGCCCTGAATCTTCTGCTTTCAAACTCATGCCCTGAATCTCATGCCCTGAAACTCTTGCACTGAAACACCTACCCTAGAACTCATGCCCTGAATCTCATGCCCTGAAATTCCTGCCCTGAAACTCGTGCCCTGAATCTCATGCCCTGAAACTCCTGCACTGAAACTCCTGCCACGAAACTCTTGCCCTGAATCTCAAGCCCTGAAACCACAGACCTGAAACTCATGCCCTGAAACTCATGCCCTGAATCTCATGCCCTGAAACTCATGCACTGAATCTCATGCCGTGAAACTCCTGCCCTCAAACTCATGCACTGAAACTCATGCCCTGAATCTCCTGTCCTGAAACTCATGCCCTGAATCACATGCCGTGAAATTCATGCACTGAAACTCATCCCCTGAATATCATGCTCTGAAACTCAAGCCCTGATTCTCCTACTCTGAAACTCATGCCCTGAAACTCGCCCTGAATCTGATGCTCTGAAACTGCTGCTCTGAATCTCAAGCCCTGAAACCACAGACCTGAAACTCATGCCCTGAATTCATGTACTGAATCTCATGCCCTGAAACTCCTGTCCTGAATCTCATGCCCTGAAACTCATGCTCTTAAACTCATGCCCTGAAACTCATGCACTGAAACTCATGCCCTTAATCTCATGCCCTGAAACTCATGCCCTGATTCTCCTGCCCTGAAACTCATGCCTTGAATCTCATGCGCAAAATCTCATGACCTTAAATCAAGCCGTGAATCTCCTGCCCTGAAACTCATGCACTGAATCCCATGCTCTGAAACTCCTGCCCTGAAACTCATGCCCTGAATCTCATGCTCTGAAACTGCTGCTCTGAAACTGCTGCAGTGAATCTCAAGCCCGGAAACTACAGACCTGAAACTCATGCCCTGAAACTCATGTACTGAATCTCATGCCCTGAAACTCATGTCCTGAATCTGATGCCCTGAATCTCATGCCGTGAAACTCCTGCCCTCAAACTCATGCACTGAAACTCATGCCCTGAATCTCCTGTCCTGAAACTCATCCCCTGAATGTCATGCTCTGAAACTCAAGCCCTGATTCTCCTGCCCTGAAACTCATGCCCTGAAACTCATGCCTTGAATCTCATGCTCTGAATCTGCTGCTCTGAAACTGCTGCGCTGAATCTCAAGCCCGGAAACCACAGACCTGAAACTCATGCCCTGAAACTCATGTCCTGAATCTCATGCCCTGAAACTCCTGCCCTCAAACCCCTGTCCTGAATCACATGTCCTGAAACTCATGCCCTGATTCTCATCCCTGAAACTACTGCACTGAAACTCATGTCCTGAATCTCATGCCCTGAAACTGCTGCCCTGAATATCATGCCATGAATCTCATATCCTGAATCTCATGCCCTGAATTACATGCCCTGAAACTCCTTCACTGAAACTCATGCCCTGAAACTCATGCCCTGAATATCATGCCCTGAAACTCAAATCCTGAATCTCCTGCCCTGAAACTCATGCCCTGAATCTCATGCCCTGAAACTCTTGCACTGAAACACCTACCCTAGAACTCATGCCCTGAATCTCATGCTCTGAAATTCCTGCCCTGAAACTCGTGCCCTGAATCTCATGCCCTGAAACTCCTGCACTGAAACTCCTGCCACGAAACTCTTGCCCTGAATCTCAAGCCCTGAAACCACAGACCTGAAACTCATGCCCTGAAACTCATGCCCTGAATCTCATGCCCTGAAACTCCTGCCCTGAAACTCATGAACTGAAACTCATGCCCTGAATCTCCTGTCCTGAAACTCATGCCCTGAATCTCATGCCCTGAAATTCATGCACTGAAACACATCCCCTGAATCTCATGCTCTGAAACTCAAGCCCTGATTCTCCTGCCCTGAAACTCATGCCCTGAATCTCATAGGCTGAATCTCATGCCCTGAAACTGCTGCTCTGAATCTCAAGCCCTGAAACCACAGACCTGAAACTCATATCCTGAAACTGATGTCCTGAATCTCATGCCCTGAAACTCATGCACTGAATCTCATGCCGTGAAACTCCTGCCCTCAAACTCATGCACTGAAACTCATGCCCTGAATCTCCTGTCCTGAAACTCATGCCCTGAATCACATGCCGTGAAATTCATGCACTGAAACTCATCCCCTGAATATCATGCTCTGAAACTCAAGCCCTGATTCTCCTACTCTGAAACTCATGCCCTGAAACTCGCCCTGAATCTGATGCTCTGAAACTGCTGCTCTGAATCTCAAGCCCTGAAACCACAGACCTGAAACTCATGCCCTGAATTCATGTACTGAATCTCATGCCCTGAAACTCCTGTCCTGAATCTCATGCCCTGAAACTCATGCTCTCAAACTCATGCCCTGAAACTCATGCACTGAAACTCATGCCCTTAATCTCATGCCCTGAAACTCACGCCCTGATTCTCCTGCCCTGAAACTCATGCCTTGAATCTCATGCGCAAAATCTCATGACCTTAAACTCAAGCCGTGAATCTCCTGCCCTGAAACTCATGCACTGAATCTCATGCTCTGAAACTCCTGCCCTGAAACTCATGCCCTGAATCTCATGCTCTGAAACTGCTGCTCTGAAACTGCTGCAGTGAATCTCATGCCCGGAAACTACAGACCTGAAACTCATGCCCTGAAACTCATGTACTGAATCTCATGCCCTGAAACTCATGTCCTGAATCTCATGCCCTGAATCTCATGCCGTGAAACTCCTGCCCTCAAACTCATGCACTGAAACTCATGCCCTGAATCTCCTGTCCTGAAACTCATCCCCTGAATGTCATGCTCTGAAACTCAAGCCCTGATTCTCCTGCCCTGAAACTCATGCCCTGAAACTCATGCCTTGAATCTCATGCCCTGAATCTGCTGCTCTGAAACTGCTGCGCTGAATCTCAAGCCCGGAAACCACAGACCTGAAACTCATGCCCTGAAACTCCTTCACTGAAACTCATGCCCTGAAACTCAAGCCCTGAATATCATGCCCTGAAACTCAAACCCTGAATCTCCTGCCCTGAAACTCATGCCCTAAATCTCATATCCTGAAACTCCTGCCCTGAAACTCATGCACTGAAACTCATGCCCTGTTCACATGCCCTAAAACTCCTGTCCTAAATCATCTGCCCAGAAACTCATACCCTGAATAACATGCCCTGACATTCCTGCTCTGAATCTCATCCCCTGAAACTCCTGCCCTCAAACTCATACACTGAAACTCATGCACTGATACTCATGCTCTGAATCTCATGCCTTCAAATTCCTGTGCTGAATCACATGCCCTGAAACTCATGCCCTGAATCTCATCCCTGAAACTACTGCACTGAAACTCATGTCCTGAATCTCATGCCCTGAAACTGCTGCCCTGAATATCATGCCATGAATCTCATATCCTGAAACTCATGCCCTGAATTACATGCCCTGAAACTCCTTCACTGAAACTCATGCCCTGAAACACATGCCCTGAATATCATGCCCTGAAATTCAAACCCTGAATCTCCTGCCCTGAAACTCATGCCCTAAATCTCATACCCTGAAACTCCTGCCCTGAAACTCATGCACTGAAACTCATGCCCTGTTCACATGCCCTAAATCTCCTGCCCTGAATCATCTGCCCAGAAACTCATTATCTGAATCACATGCCCTGAAATTCCTGCACTGAAATTCCTGCCCTGAATCTATTGCCCTGAAATTCATGCCCTGAATCTCATGCCCTGAAACTCCTGCTCTCAAACTCATGCCCTGAAACTCATGCCCTGAAACTCCTGTCCTGAATCTCATGCCCTGAAACTCATGCCCTGAATCTCATGCCCTGAAACTCCTGCACTGAAACTCATGCCATGAATCTCATATCCTGAAACTCACGCCCTGAATCTCATGCGCTAAATCTCATGACCTTAAACTCAAGACGTGAATCTCCTGCCCTGAAACTCCTGCCCTGAAAATCATGCCCAGAAACTCATGCCCTGAATCTCATGCCCTGAAACTCCTGTCCTGAATCTCATGCCCTGAAACTCATGCCCTGAATCTCATGCACTGAAACTCCTGCACTGAAACTCATGCCATGAATCTCATATCCTGAAACTCACGCCCTGAATTACATGCCGTGAAACTCCTGCCCTGAAACTCATGCCCTGAATCTCATGCTCTGAAACTCAAGCCCTGATTCTCCTGCCCTGAAACTCATGCTTTGATTCTCATGCCCTGAAACTGCTGCTCTGAAACTGCTGCGCTGAATCTCAAGCCCGGAAACCACAGACCTGAAACTCATGCCCTGAAACTCATGTACTGAATCTCATGCCCTGAAACTCATGTCCTGAATCTCATGCCCTGAAACTCCTGCCCTCAAACCCATGCACTGAAACTCATGCCCTGAATCTCATGCCTTCAAACTCCTGTCCTGAATCACATGCCCTGAAACTCATGCCCTGAAACTGCTGCCCTGAATAGCATGCCATGAATCTCATATACTGAAACTCATGCCCTGAATTACATGCCCTGAAACTCCTTCACTGAAACTCATGCCCTGAATATCATGCCCTGAAACTCAAACCCTGAATCTCCTGCCCTGAAACTCATGCCCTAAATCTCATACCCTGAAACTCCTGCCCTGAAACTCATGCACTGAAACTCATGCCCTGAATCACATGCCATAAAACTCCTGCACTGAATCGTCTGCCCATAAACTCCTGCCCTGAATCACATGCCCTGAATCTCATGCCCTGAAACTACTGCACTGAAACTCATGCCATGAATCTCATATCCTGAAACTGACGCCCTGAATCTCATGCGCTAAATCTCATGACCTTAAACTCAAGACGTGAATCTCCTGCCCTGAAACTCATGCCCTGAATCTCATGCTCTGAAACTCCTGCCCTGAAACTCATGCACTGAAAGACATGCCCTGAAACTCTTGCTCTGAAACTCTTGCACTGAAACACCTGCCCTGAATCTCCTGCCCTGAATCTCCTGCCCTGAAACTGCTGCCCTGAATCTCAAGCCCTGAAACCACAGACCTGAAACCCATGCCCTGAAACTCATGTCGTGAATCTCATGCCCTGAAACTCAAGCCCTGAATCTCATGCCGTGAAACTCCTGCCCTCAAACTCATGCACTGAAACTCATGCTCTGAATCTCCTGCCCTGAAACTCCTGCACTGAAACACCTGCCCTAAAACACCTGCCTTGAAACTCAAGCCCCGAATCTCATGCCCTGAATCTCCTGCCCTGAATCTTCTGCTTTCAAACTCATGCCCTGAATCTCATGCCCTGAAACTCTTGCACTGAAACACCTACCCTAGAACTCATGCCCTGAATCTCATGCCCTGAAATTCCTGCCCTGAAACTCGTGCCCTGAATCTCATGCCCTGAAACTCCTGCACTGAAACTCCTGCCACGAAACTCTTGCCCTGAATCTCAAGCCCTGAAACCACAGACCTGAAACTCATGCCCTGAAACTCATGCCCTGAATCTCATGCCCTGAAACTCATGCACTGAATCTCATGCCGTGAAACTCCTGCCCTCAAACTCATGCACTGAAACTCATGCCCTGAATCTCCTGTCCTGAAACTCATGCCCTGAATCACATGCCGTGAAATTCATGCACTGAAACTCATCCCCTGAATATCATGCTCTGAAACTCAAGCCCTGATTCTCCTACTCTGAAACTCATGCCCTGAAACTCGCCCTGAATCTGATGCTCTGAAACTGCTGCTCTGAATCTCAAGCCCTGAAACCACAGACCTGAAACTCATGCCCTGAATTCATGTACTGAATCTCATGCCCTGAAACTCCTGTCCTGAATCTCATGCCCTGAAACTCATGCTCTCAAACTCATGCCCTGAAAGTCATGCACTGAAACTCATGCCCTTAATCTCATGCCCTGAAACTCATGCCCTGATTCTCCTGCCCTGAAACTCATGCCTTGAATCTCATGCGCAAAATCTCATGACCTTAAATCAAGCCGTGAATCTCCTGCCCTGAAACTCATGCACTGAATCCCATGCTCTGAAACTCCTGCCCTGAAACTCATGCCCTGAATCTCATGCTCTGAAACTGCTGCTCTGAAACTGCTGCAGTGAATCTCAAGCCCGGAAACTACAGACCTGAAACTCATGCCCTGAAACTCATGTACTGAATCTCATGCCCTGAAACTCATGTCCTGAATCTGATGTCCTGAATCTCATGCCCTGAAACTCCTGCCCTCAAACCCCTGTCCTGAATCACATGTCCTGAAACTCATGCCCTGATTCTCATCCCTGAAACTACTGCACTGAAACTCATGTCCTGAATCTCATGCCCTGAAACTGCTGCCCTGAATATCATGCCATGAATCTCATATCCTGAATCTCATGCCCTGAATTACATGCCCTGAAACTCCTTCACTGAAACTCATGCCCTGAAACTCATGCCCTGAATATCATGCCCTGAAACTCAAATCCTGAATCTCCTGCCCTGAAACTCATGCCCTGAATCTCATGCCCTGAAACTCTTGCACTGAAACACCTACCCTAGAACTCATGCCCTGAATCTCATGCTCTGAAATTCCTGCCCTGAAACTCGTGCCCTGAATCTCATGCCCTGAAACTCCTGCACTGAAACTCCTGCCACGAAACTCTTGCCCTGAATCTCAAGCCCTGAAACCACAGACCTGAAACTCATGCCCTGAAACTCATGCCCTGAATCTCATGCCCTGAAACTCCTGCCCTGAAACTCATGAACTGAAACTCATGCCCTGAATCTCCTGTCCTGAAACTCATGCCCTGAATCTCATGCCCTGAAATTCATGCACTGAAACACATCCCCTGAATCTCATGCTCTGAAACTCAAGCCCTGATTCTCCTGCCCTGAAACTCATGCCCTGAATCTCATAGGCTGAATCTCATGCCCTGAAACTGCTGCTCTGAATCTCAAGCCCTGAAACCACAGACCTGAAACTCATATCCTGAAACTGATGTCCTGAATCTCATGCCCTGAAACTCATGCACTGAATCTCATGCCGTGAAACTCCTGCCCTCAAACTCATGCACTGAAACTCATGCCCTGAATCTCCTGTCCTGAAACTCATGCCCTGAATCACATGCCGTGAAATTCATGCACTGAAACTTATCCCCTGAATATCATGCTCTGAAACTCAAGCCCTGATTCTCCTACTCTGAAACTCATGCCCTGAAACTCGCCCTGAATCTGATGCTCTGAAACTGCTGCTCTGAATCTCAAGCCCTGAAACCACAGACCTGAAACTCATGCCCTGAATTCATGTACTGAATCTCATGCCCTGAAACTCCTGTCCTGAATCTCATGCCCTGAAAATCATGCTCTCAAACTCATGCCCTGAAACTCATGCCCTGAAACTCATGCCCTGAATCTCATGCTCTGAAACTGCTGCTCTGAAACTGCTGCAGTGAATCTCAAGCCCGGAAACTACAGACCTGAAACTCATGCCCTGAAACTCATGTACTGAATCTCATGCCCTGAAACTCATGTCCTGAATCTGATGCCCTGAATCTCATGCCGTGAAACTCCTGCCCTCAAACTCATGCACTGAAACTCATGCCTGAATCTCCTGTCCTGAAACTCATCCCCTGAATGTCATGCTCTGAAACTCAACCCTGATTCTCCTGCCCTGAAACTCATGCCCTGAAACTCATGCCTTGAATCTCATGCTCTGAATCTGCTGCTCTGAAACTGCTGCGCTGAATCTCAAGCCCGGAAACCACAGACCTGAAACTCATGCCCTGAAACTCATGTCCTGAATCTCATGCCCTGAAACTCCTGCCCTCAAACCCCTGTCCTGAATCACATGTCCTGAAACTCATGCCCTGATTCTCATCCCTGAAACTACTGCACTGAAACTCATGTCCTGAATCTCATGCCCTGAAACTGCTGCCCTGAATATCATGCCATGAATCTCATATCCTGAATCTCATGCCCTGAATTACATGCCCTGAAACTCCTTCACTGAAACTCATGCCCTGAAACTCATGCCCTGAATATCATGCCCTGAAACTCAAATCCTGAATCTCCTGCCCTGAAACTCATGCCCTGAATCTCATGCCCTGAAACTCTTGCACTGAAACACCTACCCTAGAACTCATGCCCTGAATCTCATGCTCTGAAATTCCTGCCCTGAAACTCGTGCCCTGAATCTCATGCCCTGAAACTCCTGCACTGAAACTCCTGCCACGAAACTCTTGCCCTGAATCTCAAGCCCTGAAACCACAGACCTGAAACTCATGCCCTGAAACTCATGCCCTGAATCTCATGCCCTGAAACTCCTGCCCTGAAACTCATGAACTGAAACTCATGCCCTGAATCTCCTGTCCTGAAACTCATGCCCTGAATCTCATGCCCTGAAATTCATGCACTGAAACACATCCCCTGAATCTCATGCTCTGAAACTCAAGCCCTGATTCTCCTGCCCTGAAACTCATGCCCTGAATCTCATAGGCTGAATCTCATGCCCTGAAACTGCTGCTCTGAATCTCAAGCCCTGAAACCACAGACCTGAAACTCATATCCTGAAACTGATGTCCTGAATCTCATGCCCTGAAACTCATGCACTGAATCTCATGCCGTGAAACTCCTGCCCTCAAACTCATGCACTGAAACTCATGCCCTGAATCTCCTGTCCTGAAACTCATGCCCTGAATCACATGCCGTGAAATTCATGCACTGAAACTCATCCCCTGAATATCATGCTCTGAAACTCAAGCCCTGATTCTCCTACTCTGAAACTCATGCCCTGAAACTCGCCCTGAATCTGATGCTCTGAAACTGCTGCTCTGAATCTCAAGCCCTGAAACCACAGACCTGAAACTCATGCCCTGAATTCATGTACTGAATCTCATGCCCTGAAACTCCTGTCCTGAATCTCATGCCCTGAAACTCATGCTCTCAAACTCATGCCCTGAAACTCATGCACTGAAACTCATGCCCTTAATCTCATGCCCTGAAACTCACGCCCTGATTCTCCTGCCCTGAAACTCATGCCTTGAATCTCATGCGCAAAATCTCATGACCTTAAACTCAAGCCGTGAATCTCCTGCCCTGAAACTCATGCACTGAATCTCATGCTCTGAAACTCCTGCCCTGAAACTCATGCCCTGAATCTCATGCTCTGAAACTGCTGCTCTGAAACTGCTGCAGTGAATCTCAAGCCCGGAAACTACAGACCTGAAACTCATGCCCTGAAACTCATGTACTGAATCTCATGCCCTGAAACTCATGTCCTGAATCTCATGCCCTGAATCTCATGCCGTGAAACTCCTGCCCTCAAACTCATGCACTGAAACTCATGCCCTGAATCTCCTGTCCTGAAACTCATCCCCTGAATGTCATGCTCTGAAACTCAAGCCCTGATTCTCCTGCCCTGAAACTCATGCCCTGAAACTCATGCCTTGAATCTCATGCCCTGAATCTGCTGCTCTGAAACTGCTGCGCTGAATCTCAAGCCCGGAAACCACAGACCTGAAACTCATGCCCTGAAACTCCTTCACTGAAACTCATGCCCTGAAACTCAAGCCCTGAATATCATGCCCTGAAACTCAAACCCTGAATCTCCTGCCCTGAAACTCATGCCCTAAATCTCATATCCTGAAACTCCTGCCCTGAAACTCATGCACTGAAACTCATGCCCTGTTCACATGCCCTAAAACTCCTGTCCTAAATCATCTGCCCAGAAACTCATACCCTGAATAACATGCCCTGACATTCCTGCTCTGAATCTCATCCCCTGAAACTCCTGCCCTCAAACTCATACACTGAAACTCATGCACTGATACTCATGCTCTGAATCTCATGCCTTCAAATTCCTGTGCTGAATCACATGCCCTGAAACTCATGCCCTGAATCTCATCCCTGAAACTACTGCACTGAAACTCATGTCCTGAATCTCATGCCCTGAAACTGCTGCCCTGAATATCATGCCATGAATCTCATATCCTGAAACTCATGCCCTGAATTACATGCCCTGAAACTCCTTCACTGAAACTCATGCCCTGAAACTCATGCCCTGAATATCATGCCCTGAAATTCAAACCCTGAATCTCCTGCCCTGAAACTCATGCCCTAAATCTCATACCCTGAAACTCCTGCCCTGAAACTCATGCACTGAAACTCATGCCCTGTTCACATGCCCTAAATCTCCTGCCCTGAATCATCTGCCCAGAAACTCATTATCTGAAACACATGCCCTGAAACTCCTGTCCTGAATCTCATGCCCTGAAACTCATGCCCTGAATCTCATGCCCTGAAACTCCTGCACTGAAACTCATGCCATGAATCTCATATCCTGAAACTCACGCCCTGAATCTCATGCGCTAAATCTCATGACCTTAAACTCAAGACGTGAATCTCCTGCCCTGAAACTCCTGCCCTGAAAATCATGCCCAGAAACTCATGCCCTGAATCTCATGCCCTGAAACTCCTGTCCTGAATCTCATGCCCTGAAACTCATGCCCTGAATCTCATGCACTGAAACTCCTGCACTGAAACTCATGCCATGAATCTCATATCCTGAAACTCACGCCCTGAATTACATGCCGTGAAACTCCTGCCCTGAAACTCATGCCCTGAATCTCATGCCCTGAAACTCATGCCCTGATTCTCCTGCCCTGAAACTCATGCCCTGAATCTCATGCCCTGAAACTTCTGCCCAGAAACTCATGCACTGAATCTCATGCGCTAAATCTCATGACGTTAAACTCAAGCCGTGAATCTCCTGCCCTGAAACTCATGCCCTGAATCTCATGCTCTGAAAATATTGCCCTGAAACTCATGCACTGAAATACATGCCCTGAAACTCTTGCACTGAAACTCTTGCACTGAAACACCTGCCTGAATCTCCTGCCCTGAATCTCCTGCCCTGAAACTGCTGCCCTGAATCTCAAGCCCTGAAACCACAGACCTGAAACCCATGCCCTGAAACTCATGTCGTGAATCTCAAGCCCTGAAGCTCATGCCCTGAAACTCATGCCCTGAATCTCATGCCGTGAAACTCCTGCGCTCAAACTCATGTACTGAAACTCATGCTCTGAATCGCCTGCCCTGAAACTTCTGCACTGAAACACGTGCCCTAAAACACCTGCCTTGAAACTCAAGCCCCGAATCTCATGCCCTGAATCTCCTGACCTGAATCTCCTGCCTTGAAACTCATGCCCTGAATCTCATGCCCTCAAACTCTTGCACTGAAACACCTGCCCTAAAACACATGCCCTGAATGTCATGCCCTGAAATTCCTGCCCTGAAACTCATGCCCTGAATCTCATGCCCTGAAATTCCTGCCCTGAAACTCATGCCCTGAATCTCATGCCCTGAAACTCCTGCACTGAAACTCCTGCCATGAAACTCTTGCTCTGAATCTCATGCCCTGAAACTCCTGCCATGAAACTCCTGCCCTGAAACTGCTGCCCTGAATCTCAAGACCTGAAACCACAGAATTGAAACTCATGCCCTGAAACTCATGTCCTGAATCTCATGCCCTGAAACTCATGCCCTGAATCTCATGCCCTGAAACTCCTGCCCTCAAACTCATGCACTGAAACTCATGCGCTGAATCTCCTGTCCTGAAACTCATGCCTTGAATCTCATCCCCTGAATCTCATGCTCTGAAACTCAAGCCCTGATTCTCCTGCCCTGAAACTCATGCCCTGATTCTCATGCCCTGAAACTGCTGCTCTGAAACTGCTGCGCTGAATCTCAAGCCCGGAAACCACAGACCTGAAACTCATGCCCTGAAACTCATGCCCTGAAACTCATGTACTGAATCTCATGCCCTGAAACTCATGTCCTGAATCTCATGCCCTGAAACTCCTGCCCTCAAACCCATGCACTGAAACTCATGCCCTAAATCTCATGCCTTCAAACTCCTGTCCTGAATCACATGCCCTGAAACTCATGCCCTGAAACTGCTGCCCTGAATAGCATGCCATGAATCTCATATACTGAAACTCATGCCCTGAATTACATGCCCTGAAACTCCTTCACTGAAACTCATGCCCTGAATATCATGCCCTGAAGCTCAAACCCTTAATCTCCTGCCCTGAAACTCATGCCCTAAATCTCATACCCTGAAACTCCTGCCCTGAAAGTCATGCACTGAAACTCATGCCCTAAAACTCCTGCCCTGAATCGTCTGCCCATAAACTCCTGCCCTGAATCACATGCCCTGAATCTCATGCCCTGAAACTACTGCACTGAAACTCATGCCATGTATCTCATATCCTGAAACTCACGCCCTGAATCTCATGCGCTAAATCTCATGACCTTAAACTCAAGACGTGAATCTCCTGCCCTGAAACTCATGCCCAGAATCTCATGCTCTGAAACTCCTGCCCTGAAACTCATGCACTGAAAGACATGCCCTGAAACTCTTGCTCTGAAACTCTTGCACTGAAACACCTGCCCTGAAACTCCTGCCCTGAATCTCCTGCCCTGAAACTGCTGCCCTGAATCTCAAGCCCTGAAACCACAGACCTGAAACCCATGCCCTGAAACTCATGTCGTGAATCTCATGCCCTGAAACTCATGCCTTGAATCTCATGCCGTGAAACTCCTGCCCTCAAACTCATGCACTGAAACTCATGCTCTGAATCTCCTGCCCTGAAACTCCTGCACTGAAACACCTGCCCTAAAACACCTGCCTTGAAACTCAAGCCCCGAATCTCATGCCCTGAATCTCCTGCCCTGAATCTTCTGCTTTCAAACTCATGCCCTGAATCTCATGTCCTGAAACTCTTGCACTGAAACACCCTCCCTAGAACTCATGCCCTGAATCTCATGCCCTGAAATTCCTGCCCTGAAACTCGTGCCCTGAATCTCTTGCCCTGAAACTCCTGCACTGAAACTCCTGCCACGAAACTCTTGCCCTGAATCTCAAGCCCTGAAACCACAGACGTGAAACTCATGCCCTGAAACTCATGTCCTGAATGTCATGCCCTGAAACTCCTGCCCTGAAACTCATGAACTGAAACTCATGCCCTGAATCTCATGCTCTGAAACTCAAGCCCTGATTCTCCTGCCCTGAAACTCATGCCCTGAATCTCATAGGCTGAATCTCATGCCCTGAAACTGCTGTTCTGAAACTGCTGCTCTGAATCTCAAGCCCTGAAACCACAGACCTGAAACTCATATCCTGAAACTGATGTCCTGAATCTCATGCCCTGAAACTCATGCACTGAATCTCATGCCGTGAAACTCCTGCCCTCAAACTCATGCACTGAAACTCATGCCCTGAATCTCCTGTCCTGAAACTCATGCCCTGAATCACATGCCGTGAAATTCATGCACTGAAACTCATCCCCTGAATATCATGCTCTGAAACTCAAGCCCTGATTCTCCTACTCTGAAACTCATGCCCTGAAACTCGTCCTGAATCTGATGCTCTGAAACTGCTGCTCTGAAACTGCTGCTCTGAATCTCAAGCCCTGAAACCACAGACCTAAAACTCATGCCCTGAATTCATGTACTGAATCTCATGCCCTGAAACTCATGTCCTGAATCTCATGCCCTGAGACTCCTGCCCTCAAACCCATGCACTGAAACTCATTCCCTGAATCTCATGCCTTCAAACTCCTGTCCTGAATCACATGCCCTGAAACTCATGCCCTGAATCTCATCCCTGAAACTACTGCACTGAAACTCATATCCTGAATCTCATGCCCTGAAACTGCTGTCCTGAATATCATGCCATGAATCTCATATCCTGAAACTCATGACCTGAATTACATGCCCTGAAACTCCATCACTGAAACTCATGCCCTGAAACTCATGCCCTGAATATCATGCCCTGAAAATCAAACCCTGAATCTCCTGCCCTGAAACTCATGCCCTAAATCTCATACCCTGAAACTCCTGCCCTGAAACCCATGCACTGAAACTCATGCCCTGAATCTCATGCCTTCAAACACTTGTCCTGAATCACATGCCCTGAAACTCATGCCCTGAAACTGCTGCCCTGAATATCATGCCATGAATCTCATATACTGAAACTCATGCCCTGAATTACATGCCCTGAAACTCCTTCACTGAAACTCATGCCCTGAATATCATGCCCTGAAACTCAAACCCTGAATCTCCTGCCCTGAAACTCATGCCCTAAATCTCATACCCTGAAACTCCTGCCCTGAAACGCATGCACTGAAACTCATGACCTGTTCACATGCCCTAAAACTCCGGCCCTGAATCGTCTGCCCATAAACTCCTGCCCTGAATCACATGCCCTGAAACTCATGCCCTGAATTACATGCCCTGAAACTCCATCACTGAAACTCATGCCCTGAATCTCATGCCCTGAATATCATGCCCTGAAAATCAACCCTGAATATCCTGCCCTGAAACTCATGCCCTAATTCTCATACCCTGAAAATCCTGCCCTGAAACTCATGCACAAAAACTC
This sequence comes from Mobula birostris, assembly GCF_030028105.1. Taxonomy (NCBI): domain Eukaryota; kingdom Metazoa; phylum Chordata; class Chondrichthyes; order Myliobatiformes; family Myliobatidae; genus Mobula; species Mobula birostris. Next base: position 19,707 of record NW_027274049.1, read on the forward strand.
ATGACCTGTTCACACGCCCTAAAACTCCTGCCCTGAATCATCTGCCCTGAAACTCATGCCCTGAATCTCATGCCAAAAAAACTCCTGCCCTCAAACTCATACACTGAAACTCATGCACTGAAAGTCATGCCCTGAATCTCATGCCTTGAAACTCCTGTCCTGAATCTCATGCCCTGTAACTCATGCCCTGAATCTCATGCCCTGAAACTCCTGCACTGAAATTCATGCCCTAAATCTCATACCCTGAAACTCCTGCCCTGAAACTCTTGCTCTGAAACTCATGCCCTGAATCACATGCCCTAACACTCCTGCCCTGAATCATCTGCCCTGAAACTCATTATCTGAATCACATGCCCTGAAATTCCTGCCCTGAATCTCATGCCCTGAAACTCAAGCCCTGAATCTCATGCCCTGAAACTCCTGCTCTCAAACTCATGCCCTGAAACTCATGCACTGAAACTCATGCCATGAATCTCATGCCCTGAAACTTCGGCCCTGAAACTCATGCACTGAATCTCATGCGCTAAATCTCATGACCTTAAACTCAAGCCGTGAATCTCCTGCCCTGAAACTCATGCCCTGAATCTCCTGTCCTGAAACTCATGCCATGAATCTCATCCCCTGAATCTCATGCTCTGAAACTCAGCCCTGATTCTCCTGCCCTGAAACTCATGCCCTGATTCTCTTGCCCTGATACTGCTGCTCTGAAACTGCTGCGCTGAATCTCAAGCCCGGAAACCACAGACCTGAAACTCATGCCCTGAAACTCATGTACTGAATCTCATTCCCTGAAACTCACGTCCTGAATCTCATGCTCTGAAACACCTGCCCTCAAACCCATGCACTGAAACTCATGCCCTGAATCTCATGCCTTCAAACTCTTGTCCTGAATCACATGCCCTGAAACTGCTGCCCTGAATATCATGCCATGAATCTCATATACTGAAACTCATGCCCTGAATTACATGCCCTGAAACTCCTTCACTGAAACTCATGCCCTGAATATCATGCCCTGAAACTCAAACCCAGAATCTCCTGCCCTGAAACTCATGCCCTAAATCTCATACCCTGAAACTCCTGCCCTGAAACGCATGCACTGAAACTCATGACCTGTTCACATGCCCTAAAACTCCGGACCTGAATCGTCTGCCCATAAACTCCTGCTCTGAATCACATGCCCTGAATCTCATGCCGTGAAACTCCTGCCCTCAAACTCATGCACTGAAACTCATGCTCTGAATCTCCTGCCCTGAAACTCCTGCACTGAAACACGTGCCCTAAAACACCTGCCTTGAAACTCAAGCCCCGAATCTCATGCCCTGAATCTCCTGCCCTGAATCTTCTGCTTTCAAACTCATGCCCTGAATCTCATGCCCTGAAACTCTTGCACTGAAACACCTACCCTAGAACTCATGCCCTGAATCTCATGCCCTGAAATTCCTGCCCTGAAACTCATGCCCTGAATCTCATGACTTGAAACTCATGCACTGAAACTCCTGCCACGAAACTCTTGCCCTGAATCTCAAGCCCTGAAACCACAGACCTGAAACTCATGCCCTGAATCTCCTGTCCTGAAACTCATGCCCTGAATCTCATGCCGTGAAATTCATGCACTGAAACTCATCCCCTGAATGTCATGCTCTGAAACTCAAGCCCTGATTCCCCTACCCTGAAACTCATGCCTGAAACTCATGCCCTGAATCTGATGCCCTGAAACTGCTGCTCTGAAACTGCTGCGCTGAATCTCAAGCCCTGAAACCACAGACTTGAAACTCATGCCCTGAATTCATGTACTGAATCTCATGCCCTGAAACTCATGTCCTGAATCTCATGCCCTGAAACTCCTGCCCTCAAACCCATGCACTGAAACTTATTCCCTGAATCTCATGCCTTCAAACTCCTGTCCTGAATCACATGCCCTGAATCTCATCCCTGAAACTACTGCACTGAAACTCATGTCCTGAATCTCATGCCCTTAAAACTTCTGCCCTGAAACTCATGAACTGAAACTCACGCGCTGAATCTCCTGTCCTGAAACTCATGCCCTGAATCTCATGCCCTGAAATTCATGCACTGAAACACATCCCCTGAATCTCATGCTCTGAAACTCAAGCCCTGATTCTCCTGCCCTGAAACTCATGCCCTGAATCTCATAGGCTGAATCTCATGCCCTGAAACTGCTGCTCTGAAACTGCTGCTCTGAATCTCAAGCCCTGAAACCACAGACCTGAAACTCATATCCTGAAACTGATGTCCTGAATCTCATGCCCTGAAACTCATGCAGTGAATCTCATGCCGTGAAACTCCTGCCCTCAAACTCATGCACTGAAACTCATGCCCTGAATCTCCTGTCCTGAAACTCATGCCCTGAATCACATGTCGTGAAATTCATGCACTGAAACTCATCCCCTGAATATCATGCTCTGAAACTCAAGCCCTGATTCTCCTACTCTGAAACTCATGCCCTGAAACTCGCCCTGAATCTGATGCCCTGAAACTTCTGCTCCGAAACTGCTGCGCTGAATCTCAAGCCCTGAAACCACAGACCTGAAACTCATGCCCTGAATTCATGTACTGAATCTCATGCCCTGAATCTCATCCCTGAAACTACTGCACTGAAACTCATGTCCTGAATCTCATGCCCTGAAACTGCTGCCCTGAATATCATGCCATGAATCTCATATCCTGAAACTCATGACCTGAATTACATGCCCTGAAACTCCATCACTGAAACTCATGCCCTGAAACTCATGCCCTGAATATCATGCCCTGAAAATCAAACCCTGCATCTCCTGCCCTGAAACTCATGCCCTAAATCTCATACCCTGAAACTCCTGCCCTGAAACTCATGCACAAAAACTCATGACCTGTTCACACGCCCTAAAACTCCTGCCCTGAATCATCTGCCCTGAAACTCATGCCCTGAATCACATGCCCTGAAATTCCTGCCCTGAAACTCATGCCCTTAATCTCATGCCAAAAAAACTCCTGCCCTCAAACTCATATACTGAAACTCATGCACTGAAACTCATGCCCTGAATCTCATGCCTTGAAACTCCTGTCCTGAATCTCATGCCCTGTAACTCATGCCCTGAATCTCATGCCCTGAAACTCCTGCACTGAAACTCATGCCCTAAATCTCATACCCTGAAACTCCTGCCCTGAAACTCTTGCACTGAAACTCATGCCCTGAATCACATGCCCTAAAACTCCTGCCCTGAATCATCTGCCCTGAAGCTCATTATCTGAATCACATGCCCTGAAATTCCTGCCCTGAATCTCAGGCCCTGAAACTCAAGCCCTGAATCTCATGCCCTGAAACTCCTGCTCTCAAACTCATGCCCTGAAACTCATGCACTGAAACTCATGCCATGAATCTCATGCGCTGAAACTCCTGTCCTGAATCTCATGTCCTCAATCTCATGCCCTGAAACTCATGCCCTGAATCTCATGCACTGAAACTCCTGCACTGAAACTCATGCCATGAATCTCATATCCTGATACTCACGCCCTGAATTACATGCCGTGAAACTCCTGCCCTGAAACTCATGCCCTGAATCTCATGCCCTGAAACTCATGCCCTGATTCTCCTGCCCTGAAACTCATGCCCTGAATCTCATGCCCTGAAACTTCTGCCCTGGAACTCATGCACTGAATCTCATGCGATAAATCTCATGACCTTAAACTCAAGCCGTGAATCTCCTGCCCTGAAACTCATGGCCTGAATCTCCTGTCCTGAAACTGCTGCCCTGAATCTCAAGACCTGAAACCACAGAATTGAAACTCATGCCCTGAAACTCATGTCCTGAATCTCATGCCCTGTAACTCATGCCCTGAATCTCATGCCCTGAAACTCCTGCTCTGAAACTCATGCCCTAAATCTCATACCCTGAAACTCCTGCCCTGAAACTCTTGCACTGAAACTCATGCCCTGAATCACATGCCCTAAAACTCCTGCCCTGAATCATCTGCCCTGAAGCTCATTATCTGAATCACATGCCCTGAAATTCCTGCCCTGAATCTCATGCCCTGAAACTCAAGCCCTGAATCTCATGCCCTGAAACTCCTGCTCTCAAACTCATGCCCTGAAACTCATGCACTGAAACTCATGCCATGAATCTCATGCGCTGAAACTCCTGTCCTGAATCTCATGTCCTGAATCTCATGCCCTGAAACTCATGCCCTGAATCTCATGCACTGAATCTCCTGCACTGAAACTCATGCCATGAATCTCATATCCTGAAACTCACGCCCTGAATTACATGCCGTGAAACTCCTGCCCTGAAACTCATGCCCTGAATCTCATGCCCTGAAACTCATGCCCTGATTCTCCTGCCCTGAAACTCATGCCCTGAATCTCCTGTCCTGAAACTGCTGCCCTGAATCTCAAGACCTGAAACCACAGAATTGAAACTCATGCCCTGAAACTCATGTCCTGAATCTCATGCCCTGAAACTCATGCCCTGAATCTCATACCGTGAAACTCCTGCCCTCAAACTCATGCACTGAAACTCATGCGCTGAATCTCCTGTACTGAAACTCATGCCCTGAATCTCATCCCCTGAATCACATGCTCTGAAACTCAAGCCCTGATTCTCCTGCCCTGAAACTCATGCCCTGAAACTCATGCCCTGAATATCATGCCCTGAAAATCAAACCCTGAATCTCCTGCCCTGAAACTCATGCCCTAAATCTCATACCCTGAAACTCCTGCCCTGAAACTCATGCACTGAAACTCCTGCACTGAAACTCATGCCATGAATCTCACATCCTGAAACTCACGCCCTGAATTACATGCCGTGAAACTCCTGCCCTGAAACTCATGCCCTGAATCTCATGCCCTTAAACTCATGCCCTGATTCTCCTGCCCTGAAACTCATGCCCTGAGTCTCATGCCCTGAAACTTCTGCCCTGAAACTCATGCACTGAATCTCATGCGCTAAATCACATGACCTTAAACTCAAGCCGTGAATCTCCTGCCCTGAAACTCATGCCCTGAATATCCTGTCCTGAAACTGCTGCCCTGAATCTCAAGACCTGAAACCACAGATTTGAAACTCATGCCCTGAAACTCATGTCCTGAATCTCATGCCCTCAAACTCATGCACTGAAACTCATGCGCTGAATCTCCTGTACTGAAACTCATGCCCTGAATCTCATCCCCTGAATCTCATGCTCTGAAACTCAAGCCCTGATTCTCCTGCCCTGGAACTCATGCCCTGAATCTCCTGCCCTGAAACTGCTGCCCTGAATCTCAAGCCCTGAAACCACAGACCTGAAACCCATGCCCTGAAACTCATGTCGTGAATCTCATGCCCTGAAACTCATGCCCTGAATCTCATGCCGTGAAACTCCTGCCCTCAAACTCATGCACTGAAACTCATGCTCTGAATCTCCTGCCCTGAAACTCCTGCACTGAAACACGTGCCCTAAAACACCTGCCTTGAAACTCAAGCCCCGAATCTCATGCCCTGAATCTCCTGCCCTGAATCTTCTGCTTTCAAACTCATGCCCTGAATCTCATGCCCTGAAACTACTGCTCTGAAACTGCTGCGCTGAATCTCAAGCCCGGAAACCACAGACCTGAAACTCATGCCCTGAAACTCATGTACTGATTCTCATGCCCTGAAACTCATGTCCTGAATCTCATGCGCCGAAACTCCTGCCCTCAAACCCATGCACTGAAACTCATGCCCTGAATCTCATGCCTTCAAACTCCTGTCCTGAATCACATGCCCTGAAACTCATGCCCTGAAACTGCTGCCCTGAATAGCATGCCATGAATCTCATATACTGAAACTCATGCCCTGAATTACATGCCCTGAAACTCCTTCACTGAAACTCATGCCCTGAATATCATGCCCTGAAAATCAAACCCTGCATCTCCTGCCCTGAAACTCATGCCCTAAATATCATACCCTGAAACTCCTGCCCTGAACCTCATGCACAAAAACTCATGACCTGTTCACACGCCCTAAAACTCCTGCCCTGAATCATCTGCCCTGAAACTCATGCCCTGAATCACATGCCCTGAAATTCCTGCCCTGAAACTCATGCCCTTAATCTCATGCCAAAAAAACTCCTGCCCTCAAACTCATACACTGAAACTCATGCACTGAAACTCATGCCCTGAATCTCATGCCTTGAAACTCCTGTCCTGAATCTCATGCCCTGTAACTCATGCCCTGAATCTCATGCCCTGAAACTCCAGCACTGAAACTCATGCCCTAAATCTCATACCCTGAAACTCCTGCCCTGAAACTCTTGCACTGAAACTCATGCCCTGAATCACATGCCCTAAAACTCCTGCCCTGAATCATCTGCCCTGAAGCTCATTATCTGAATCACATGCCCTGAAATTCCTGCCCTGAATCTCATGCCCTGAAACTCCTGCTCTCAAACTCATGCCCTGAAACTCATGCACTGAAACTCATGCCCTGAATCTCATGCGCTGAAACTCCTGTCCTGAATCTCATGTCCTCAATCTCATGCCCTGAAACTCATGCCCTGAATCTCATGCACTGAAACTCCTGCACTGAAACTCATACTATGAATCTCATATCCTGATACTCACGCCCTGAATTACATGCCGTGAAACTCCTGCCCTGAAACTCATGCCCTGAATCTCATGCCCTGAAACTCATGCCCTGATTCTCCTGCCCTGAAACTCATGCCCTGAATCTCATGCCCTGAAACTTCTGCCCTGGAACTCATGCACTGAATCTCATGCGATAAATCTCATGACCTTAAACTCAAGCCGTGAATCTCCTGCCCTGAAACTCATGCCCTGAATCTCCTGTCCTGAAACTGCTGCCCTGAATCTCAAGACCTGAAACCACAGAATTGAAACTCATGCCCTGAAACTCATGTCCTGAATCTCATGCCCTGTAACTCATGCCCTGAATCTCATGCCCTGAAACTCCTGTACTGAAACTCATGCCCTAAATCTCATACCCTGAAACTCCTGCCCTGAAACTCTTGCACTGAAACTCATGCCCTGAATCACATGCCCTAAAACTCCTGCCCTGAATCATCTGCCCTGAAGCTCATTATCTGAATCACATGCCCTGAAATTCCTGCCCTGAATCTCATGCCCTGAAACTCAAGCCCTGAATCTCATGCCCTGAAACTCCTGCTCTCAAACTCATGCCCTGAAACTCATGCACTGAAACTCATGCCATGAATCTCATGCGCTGAAACTCCTGTCCTGAATCTCATGTCCTCAATCTCATGCCCTGAAACTCATGCCCTGAATCTCATGCACTGAAACTCCTGCACTGAAACTCATGCCATGAATCTCATATCCTGATACTCACGCCCTGAATTACATGCCGTGAAACTCCTGCCCTGAAACTCATGCCCTGAATCTCATGCCCTGAAACTCATGCCCTGATTCTCCTGCCCTGAAACTCATGCCCTGAATCTCATGCCCTGAAACTTCTGCCCTGGAACTCATGCACTGAATCTCATGCGATAAATCTCATGACCTTAAACTCAAGCCGTGAATCTCCTGCCCTGAAACTCATGCCCTGAATCTCCTGTCCTGAAACTGCTGCCCTGAATCTCAAGACCTGAAACCACAGAATTGAAACTCATGCCCTAAAACTCATGTCCTGAATCTCATGCCCTGTAACTCATGCCCTGAATCTCATGCCCTGAAACTCCTGCACTGAAACTCATGCCCTAAATCTCATACCCTGAAACTCCTGCCCTGAAACTCTTGCACTGAAACTCATGCCCTGAATCACATGCCCTAAAACTCCTGCCCTGAATCATCTGCCCTGAAGCTCATTATCTGAATCACATGCCCTGAAATTCCTGCCCTGAATCTCATGCCCTGAAACTCAAGCCCTGAATCTCATGCCCTGAAACTCCTGCTCTCAAACTCATGCCCTGAAACTCATGCACTGAAACTCATGCCATGAATCTCATGCGCTGAAACTCCTGTCCTGAATCTCATGTCCTGAATCTCATGCCCTGAACCTCATGCCCTGAATCTCATGCACTGAAACTCCTGCACTGAAACTCATGCCATGAATCTCATATTCTGATACTCACGCCCTGAATTACATGCCGTGAAACTCCTGCCCTGAAACTCATGCCCTGAATCTCATGCCCTGAAACTCATGCCCTGATTCTCCTGCCCTGAAACTCATGCCCTGAATCTCATGCCCTGAAACTTCTGCCCATAAACTCATGCACTGAATCTCATGCGCTAAATCTCATGACCTTAAACTCAAGCCGTGAATCTCCTGCCCTGAAACTCATGGCCTGAATCTCCTGTCCTGAAACTGCTGCCCTGAATCTCAAGACCTGAAACCACAGAATTGAAACTCATGCGCTGAAACTCACGTCCTGAATCTCATGCCCTGTAACTCATGCCCTGAATCTCATGCCCTGAAACTACTGCACTGAAACTCATGCCCTAACTCTCATACCCTGAAACTCCTTCCCTGAAACTCTTGCACTGAAACTCATGCCCTGAATCACATGCCCTAAAACTCCTGCCCTGAATCATCTGCCCTGAAGCTCATTATCTGAATCACATGCCCTGAAATTCCTGCCCTGAATCTCTTGCCCTGAAACTCAAGCCCTGAATCTCATGCCCTGAAACTCATGCACTGAAACTCATGCCATGAATCTCATGCGCTGAAACTCCTGTCCTGAATCTCATGTCCTGAATCTCATGCCCTGAAACTCATGCCCTGAATCTCATGCACTGAAACTCCTGCACTGAAACTCATGCCATGAATCTCATATCCTGAAACTCACGCCCTGAATTACATGCCGTGAAACTCCTGCCCTGAAACTCATGCCCTGAATCTCATGCCCTTAAACTCATGCCCTGATTCTCCTGCCCTGAAACTCATGCCCTGAATCTCATGCCCTGAAACTTCTGCCCTGAAACTCATGCACTGAATCTCATGCGCTAAATCACATGACCTTAAACTCAAGCCGTGAATCTCCTGCCCTGAAACTCATGCCCTGAATCCCCTGTCCTGAAACTGCTGCCCTGAATCTCAAGACCTGAAACCACAGAATTGAAACTCATGCCCTGAAACTCATGTCCTGAATCTCATGCCCTGAATCTCATGCCGTGAAACTCCTGCCCTCAAACTCATGCACTGAAACTCATGCGCTGAATCTCCTGTACTGAAACTCATGCCCTGAATCTCATCCCCTGAATCTCATGCTCTGAAACTCAAGCCCTGATTCTCCTGCCCTGAAACTCATGCCCTGAATCTCATGCCCTGAAACTGCTGCCCTGAAACTCAAGCCCTGAAACCACAGACCTGAAACCCATGCCCTGAAACTCATGTCGTGAATCTCATGCCCTGAAACTCATGCCCTGAATCTCATGCCGTGAAACTCCTGCCCTCAAACTCATGCACTGAAACTCATGCTCTGAATCTCCTGCCCTGAAACTCCTGCACTGAAACACGTGCCCTAAAACACCTGCCTTGAAACTCAAGCCCCGAATCTCATGCCCTGAATCTCCTGCCCTGAATCTTCTGCTTTCAAACTCATGCCCTGAATCTCATGCCCTGAAACTACTGCTCTGAAACTGCTGCGCTGAATCTCAAGCCCGGAAACCACAGACCTGAAACTCATGCCCTGAAACTCATGTACTGATTCTCATGCCCTGAAACTCATGTCCTGAATCTCATGCGCCGAAACTCCTGCCCTCAAACCCATGCACTGAAACTCATGCCCTGAATCTCATGCCTTCAAACTCCTGTCCTGAATCACATGCCCTGAAACTCATGCCCTGAAACTGCTGCCCTGAATAGCATGCCATGAATCTCATATACTGAAACTCATGCCCTGAATTACATGCCCTGAAACTCCTTCACTGAAACTCATGCCCTGAATATCATGCCCTGAAACTCAAACCCTGAATCTCCTGCCCTGAAACTCATGCCCTAAATCTCATACCCTGAAACTCCTGCCCTGAAACTCATGCACTGAAACTCATGACCTGTTCACATGCCCTAAAACTCCTGCCCTGAATCGTCTGCCCATAAACTCCTGCCCTGAATCACATGCCCTGAATCTCATGCCCTGAAACTCCTGCACTGAAACTCATGCCATGAATCTCATATCCTGAAACTCACGCCCTGAATCTCATGCGCTAAATCTCATGACCTTAAACTCAAGACGTGAATCTCCTGCCCTGAAACTCATGCCCTGAATCTCATGCTCTGAAACTCCTGCCCTGAAACTCATGCACTGAAAGACATGCCCTGAAACTCTTGCTCTGAAACTCTTGCACTGAAACACCTGCCCTGAATCTCCTGCCCTGAATCTCCTGCCCTGAAACTGCTGCCCTGAATCTCAAGCCCTGAAACCACAGACCTGAAACCCATGCCCTGAAACTCATGTCGTGAATCTCATGCCCTGAAACTCATGCCCTGAATCTCATGCCGTGAAACTCCTGCCCTCAAACTCATGCACTGAAACTCATGCTCTGAATCTCCTGCCCTGAAACTCCTGCACTGAAACACGTGCCCTAAAACACCTGCATTGAAACTCAAGCCCCGAATCTAATGCATTGAATCTCCTGCCCTGAATCTTCTGCTTTCAAACTCATGCCCTAAATCTCATACCCTGAAACTCCTGCCCTGAAACTCATGCACTGAAACTCCTGCACTGAAACTCATGCCATGAATCTCACATCCTGAAACTCACGCCCTGAATTACATGCCGTGAAACTCCTGCCCTGAAACTCATGCCCTGAATCTCATGCCCTTAAACTCATGCCCTGATTCTCCTGCCCTGAAACTCATGCCCTGAGTCTCATGCCCTGAAACTTCTGCCCTGAAACTCATGCACTGAATCTCATGCGCTAAATCACATGACCTTAAACTCAAGCCGTGAATCTCCTGCCCTGAAACTCATGCCCTGAATATCCTGTCCTGAAACTGCTGCCCTGAATCTCAAGACCTGAAACCACAGATTTGAAACTCATGCCCTGAAACTCATGTCCTGAATCTCATGCCCTCAAACTCATGCACTGAAACTCATGCGCTGAATCTCCTGTACTGAAACTCATGCCCTGAATCTCATCCCCTGAATCTCATGCTCTGAAACTCAAGCCCTGATTCTCCTGCCCTGGAACTCATGCCCTGAATCTCCTGCCCTGAAACTGCTGCCCTGAATCTCAAGCCCTGAAACCACAGACCTGAAACCCATGCCCTGAAACTCATGTCGTGAATCTCATGCCCTGAAACTCATGCCCTGAATCTCATGCCGTGAAACTCCTGCCCTCAAACTCATGCACTGAAACTCATGCTCTGAATCTCCTGCCCTGAAACTCCTGCACTGAAACACGTGCCCTAAAACACCTGCCTTGAAACTCAAGCCCCGAATCTCATGCCCTGAATCTCCTGCCCTGAATCTTCTGCTTTCAAACTCATGCCCTGAATCTCATGCCCTGAAACTACTGCTCTGAAACTGCTGCGCTGAATCTCAAGCCCGGAAACCACAGACCTGAAACTCATGCCCTGAAACTCATGTACTGATTCTCATGCCCTGAAACTCATGTCCTGAATCTCATGCGCCGAAACTCCTGCCCTCAAACCCATGCACTGAAACTCATGCCCTGAATCTCATGCCTTCAAACTCCTGTCCTGAATCACATGCCCTGAAACTCATGCCCTGAAACTGCTGCCCTGAATAGCATGCCATGAATCTCATATACTGAAACTCATGCCCTGAATTACATGCCCTGAAACTCCTTCACTGAAACTCATGCCCTGAATATCATGCCCTGAAAATCAAACCCTGCATCTCCTGCCCTGAAACTCATGCCCTAAATATCATACCCTGAAACTCCTGCCCTGAACCTCATGCACAAAAACTCATGACCTGTTCACACGCCCTAAAACTCCTGCCCTGAATCATCTGCCCTGAAACTCATGCCCTGAATCACATGCCCTGAAATTCCTGCCCTGAAACTCATGCCCTTAATCTCATGCCAAAAAAACTCCTGCCCTCAAACTCATACACTGAAACTCATGCACTGAAACTCATGCCCTGAATCTCATGCCTTGAAACTCCTGTCCTGAATCTCATGCCCTGTAACTCATGCCCTGAATCTCATGCCCTGAAACTTCAGCACTGAAACTCATGCCCTAAATCTCATACCCTGAAACTCCTGCCCTGAAACTCTTGCACTGAAACTCATGCCCTGAATCACATGCCCTAAAACTCCTGCCCTGAATCATCTGCCCTGAAGCTCATTATCTGAATCACATGCCCTGAAATTCCTGCCCTGAATCTCATGCCCTGAAACTCCTGCTCTCAAACTCATGCCCTGAAACTCATGCACTGAAACTCATGCCCTGAATCTCATGCGCTGAAACTCCTGTCCTGAATCTCATGTCCTCAATCTCATGCCCTGAAACTCATGCCCTGAATCTCATGCACTGAAACTCCTGCACTGAAACTCATACTATGAATCTCATATCCTGATACTCACGCCCTGAATTACATGCCGTGAAACTCCTGCCCTGAAACTCATGCCCTGAATCTCATGCCCTGAAACTCATGCCCTGATTCTCCTGCCCTGAAACTCATGCCCTGAATCTCATGCCCTGAAACTTCTGCCCTGAAACTCATGCACTGAATCTCATGCGCTAAATCACATGACCTTAAACTCAAGCCGTGAATCTCCTGCCCTGAAACTCATGCCCTGAATCCCCTGTCCTGAAACTGCTGCCCTGAATCTCAAGACCTGAAACCACAGAATTGAAACTCATGCCCTGAAACTCATGTCCTGAATCTCATGCCCTGAAACTCATGCCCTGAATCTCATGCCGTGAAACTCCTGCCCTCAAACTCATGCACTGAAACTCATGCGCTGAATCTCCTGTACTGAAACTCATGCCCTGAATCTCATCCCCTGAATCTCATGCTCTGAAACTCAAGCCCTGATTCTCCTGCCCTGAAACTCATGCCCTGAATCTCATGCCCTGAAACTGCTGCCCTGAAACTCAAGCCCTGAAACCACAGACCTGAAACCCATGCCCTGAAACTCATGTCGTGAATCTCATGCCCTGAAACTCATGCCCTGAATCTCATGCCGTGAAACTCCTGCCCTCAAACTCATGCACTGAAACTCATGCTCTGAATCTCCTGCCCTGAAACTCCTGCACTGAAACACGTGCCCTAAAACACCTGCCTTGAAACTCAAGCCCCGAATCTCATGCCCTGAATCTCCTGCCCTGAATCTTCTGCTTTCAAACTCATGCCCTGAATCTCATGCCCTGAAACTACTGCTCTGAAACTGCTGCGCTGAATCTCAAGCCCGGAAACCACAGACCTGAAACTCATGCCCTGAAACTCATGTACTGATTCTCATGCCCTGAAACTCATGTCCTGAATCTCATGCGCCGAAACTCCTGCCCTCAAACCCATGCACTGAAACTCATGCCCTGAATCTCATGCCTTCAAACTCCTGTCCTGAATCACATGCCCTGAAACTCATGCCCTGAAACTGCTGCCCTGAATAGCATGCCATGAATCTCATATACTGAAACTCATGCCCTGAATTACATGCCCTGAAACTCCTTCACTGAAACTCATGCCCTGAATATCATGCCCTGAAACTCAAACCCTGAATCTCCTGCCCTGAAACTCATGCCCTAAATCTCATACCCTGAAACTCCTGCCCTGAAACTCATGCACTGAAACTCATGACCTGTTCACATGCCCTAAAACTCCTGCCCTGAATCGTCTGCCCATAAACTCCTGCCCTGAATCACATGCCCTGAATCTCATGCCCTGAAACTCCTGCACTGAAACTCATGCCATGAATCTCATATCCTGAAACTCACGCCCTGAATCTCATGCGCTAAATCTCATGACCTTAAACTCAAGACGTGAATCTCCTGCCCTGAAACTCATGCCCTGAATCTCATGCTCTGAAACTCCTGCCCTGAAACTCATGCACTGAAAGACATGCCCTGAAACTCTTGCTCTGAAACTCTTGCACTGAAACACCTGCCCTGAATCTCCTGCCCTGAATCTCCTGCCCTGAAACTGCTGCCCTGAATCTCAAGCCCTGAAACCACAGACCTGAAACCCATGCCCTGAAACTCATGTCGTGAATCTCATGCCCTGAAACTCATGCCCTGAATCTCATGCCGTGAAACTCCTGCCCTCAAACTCATGCACTGAAACTCATGCTCTGAATCTCCTGCCCTGAAACTCCTGCACTGAAACACGTGCCCTAAAACACCTGCATTGAAACTCAAGCCCCGAATCTAATGCATTGAATCTCCTGCCCTGAATCTTCTGCTTTCAAACTCATGCCCTAAATCTCATACCCTGAAACTCCTGCCCTGAAACTCATGCACTGAAACTCCTGCACTGAAACTCATGCCATGAATCTCACATCCTGAAACTCACGCCCTGAATTACATGCCGTGAAACTCCTGCCCTGAAACTCATGCCCTGAATCTCATGCCCTTAAACTCATGCCCTGATTCTCCTGCCCTGAAACTCATGCCCTGAGTCTCATGCCCTGAAACTTCTGCCCTGAAACTCATGCACTGAATCTCATGCGCTAAATCACATGACCTTAAACTCAAGCCGTGAATCTCCTGCCCTGAAACTCATGCCCTGAATATCCTGTCCTGAAACTGCTGCCCTGAATCTCAAGACCTGAAACCACAGATTTGAAACTCATGCCCTGAAACTCATGTCCTGAATCTCATGCCCTCAAACTCATGCACTGAAACTCATGCGCTGAATCTCCTGTACTGAAACTCATGCCCTGAATCTCATCCCCTGAATCTCATGCTCTGAAACTCAAGCCCTGATTCTCCTGCCCTGGAACTCATGCCCTGAATCTCCTGCCCTGAAACTGCTGCCCTGAATCTCAAGCCCTGAAACCACAGACCTGAAACCCATGCCCTGAAACTCATGTCGTGAATCTCATGCCCTGAAACTCATGCCCTGAATCTCATGCCGTGAAACTCCTGCCCTCAAACTCATGCACTGAAACTCATGCTCTGAATCTCCTGCCCTGAAACTCCTGCACTGAAACACGTGCCCTAAAACACCTGCCTTGAAACTCAAGCCCCGAATCTCATGCCCTGAATCTCCTGCCCTGAATCTTCTGCTTTCAAACTCATGCCCTGAATCTCATGCCCTGAAACTACTGCTCTGAAACTGCTGCGCTGAATCTCAAGCCCGGAAACCACAGACCTGAAACTCATGCCCTGAAACTCATGTACTGATTCTCATGCCCTGAAACTCATGTCCTGAATCTCATGCGCCGAAACTCCTGCCCTCAAACCCATGCACTGAAACTCATGCCCTGAATCTCATGCCTTCAAACTCCTGTCCTGAATCACATGCCCTGAAACTCATGCCCTGAAACTGCTGCCCTGAATAGCATGCCATGAATCTCATATACTGAAACTCATGCCCTGAATTACATGCCCTGAAACTCCTTCACTGAAACTCATGCCCTGAATATCATGCCCTGAAAATCAAACCCTGCATCTCCTGCCCTGAAACTCATGCCCTAAATATCATACCCTGAAACTCCTGCCCTGAACCTCATGCACAAAAACTCATGACCTGTTCACACGCCCTAAAACTCCTGCCCTGAATCATCTGCCCTGAAACTCATGCCCTGAATCACATGCCCTGAAATTCCTGCCCTGAAACTCATGCCCTTAATCTCATGCCAAAAAAACTCCTGCCCTCAAACTCATACACTGAAACTCATGCACTGAAACTCATGCCCTGAATCTCATGCCTTGAAACTCCTGTCCTGAATCTCATGCCCTGTAACTCATGCCCTGAATCTCATGCCCTGAAACTCCAGCACTGAAACTCATGCCCTAAATCTCATACCCTGAAACTCCTGCCCTGAAACTCTTGCACTGAAACTCATGCCCTGAATCACATGCCCTAAAACTCCTGCCCTGAATCATCTGCCCTGAAGCTCATTATCTGAATCACATGCCCTGAAATTCCTGCCCTGAATCTCATGCCCTGAAACTCCTGCTCTCAAACTCATGCCCTGAAACTCATGCACTGAAACTCATGCCCTGAATCTCATGCGCTGAAACTCCTGTCCTGAATCTCATGTCCTCAATCTCATGCCCTGAAACTCATGCCCTGAATCTCATGCACTGAAACTCCTGCACTGAAACTCATACTATGAATCTCATATCCTGATACTCACGCCCTGAATTACATGCCGTGAAACTCCTGCCCTGAAACTCATGCCCTGAATCTCATGCCCTGAAACTCATGCCCTGATTCTCCTGCCCTGAAACTCATGCCCTGAATCTCATGCCCTGAAACTTCTGCCCTGGAACTCATGCACTGAATCTCATGCGATAAATCTCATGACCTTAAACTCAAGCCGTGAATCTCCTGCCCTGAAACTCATGGCCTGAATCTCCTGTCCTGAAACTGCTGCCCTGAATCTCAAGACCTGAAACCACAGAATTGAAACTCATGCCCTGAAACTCATGTCCTGAATCTCATGCCCTGTAACTCATGCCCTGAATCTCATGCCCTGAAACTCCTGTACTGAAACTCATGCCCTAAATCTCATACCCTGAAACTCCTGCCCTGAAACTCTTGCACTGAAACTCATGCCCTGAATCACATGCCCTAAAACTCCTGCCCTGAATCATCTGCCCTGAAGCTCATTATCTGAATCACATGCCCTGAAATTCCTGCCCTGAATCTCATGCCCTGAAACTCAAGCCCTGAATCTCATGCCCTGAAACTCCTGCTCTCAAACTCATGCCCTGAAACTCATGCACTGAAACTCATGCCATGAATCTCATGCGCTGAAACTCCTGTCCTGAATCTCATGTCCTCAATCTCATGCCCTGAAACTCATGCCCTGAATCTCATGCACTGAAACTCCTGCACTGAAACTCATGCCATGAATCTCATATCCTGATACTCACGCCCTGAATTACATGCCGTGAAACTCCTGCCCTGAAACTCATGCCCTGAATCTCATGCCCTGAAACTCATGCCCTGATTCTCCTGCCCTGAAACTCATGCCCTGAATCTCATGCCCTGAAACTTCTGCCCTGGAACTCATGCACTGAATCTCATGCGATAAATCTCATGACCTTAAACTCAAGCCGTGAATCTCCTGCCCTGAAACTCATGCCCTGAATCTCCTGTCCTGAAACTGCTGCCCTGAATCTCAAGACCTGAAACCACAGAATTGAAACTCATGCCCTAAAACTCATGTCCTGAATCTCATGCCCTGTAACTCATGCCCTGAATCTCATGCCCTGAAACTCCTGCACTGAAACTCATGCCCTAAATCTCATACCCTGAAACTCCTGCCCTGAAACTCTTGCACTGAAACTCATGCCCTGAATCACATGCCCTAAAACTCCTGCCCTGAATCATCTGCCCTGAAGCTCATTATCTGAATCACATGCCCTGAAATTCCTGCCCTGAATCTCATGCCCTGAAACTCAAGCCCTGAATCTCATGCCCTGAAACTCCTGCTCTCAAACTCATGCCCTGAAACTCATGCACTGAAACTCATGCCATGAATCTCATGCGCTGAAACTCCTGTCCTGAATCTCATGTCCTGAATCTCATGCCCTGAACCTCATGCCCTGAATCTCATGCACTGAAACTCCTGCACTGAAACTCATGCCATGAATCTCATATTCTGATACTCACGCCCTGAATTACATGCCGTGAAACTCCTGCCCTGAAACTCATGCCCTGAATCTCATGCCCTGAAACTCATGCCCTGATTCTCCTGCCCTGAAACTCATGCCCTGAATCTCATGCCCTGAAACTTCTGCCCATAAACTCATGCACTGAATCTCATGCGCTAAATCTCATGACCTTAAACTCAAGCCGTGAATCTCCTGCCCTGAAACTCATGGCCTGAATCTCCTGTCCTGAAACTGCTGCCCTGAATCTCAAGACCTGAAACCACAGAATTGAAACTCATGCGCTGAAACTCACGTCCTGAATCTCATGCCCTGTAACTCATGCCCTGAATCTCATGCCCTGAAACTACTGCACTGAAACTCATGCCCTAACTCTCATACCCTGAAACTCCTGCCCTGAAACTCTTGCACTGAAACTCATGCCCTGAATCACATGCCCTAAAACTCCTGCCCTGAATCATCTGCCCTGAAGCTCATTATCTGAATCACATGCCCTGAAATTCCTGCCCTGAATCTCTTGCCCTGAAACTCAAGCCCTGAATCTCATGCCCTGAAACTCATGCACTGAAACTCATGCCATGAATCTCATGCGCTGAAACTCCTGTCCTGAATCTCATGTCCTGAATCTCATGCCCTGAAACTCATGCCCTGAATCTCATGCACTGAAACTCCTGCACTGAAACTCATGCCATGAATCTCATATCCTGAAACTCACGCCCTGAATTACATGCCGTGAAACTCCTGCCCTGAAACTCATGCCCTGAATCTCATGCCCTTAAACTCATGCCCTGATTCTCCTGCCCTGAAACTCATGCCCTGAATCTCATGCCCTGAAACTTCTGCCCTGAAACTCATGCACTGAATCTCATGCGCTAAATCACATGACCTTAAACTCAAGCCGTGAATCTCCTGCCCTGAAACTCATGCCCTGAATCCCCTGTCCTGAAACTGCTGCCCTGAATCTCAAGACCTGAAACCACAGAATTGAAACTCATGCCCTGAAACTCATGTCCTGAATCTCATGCCCTGAAACTCATGCCCTGAATCTCATGCCGTGAAACTCCTGCCCTCAAACTCATGCACTGAAACTCATGCGCTGAATCTCCTGTACTGAAACTCATGCCCTGAATCTCATCCCCTGAATCTCATGCTCTGAAACTCAAGCCCTGATTCTCCTGCCCTGAAACTCATGCCCTGAATCTCATGCCCTGAAACTGCTGCCCTGAAACTCAAGCCCTGAAACCACAGACCTGAAACCCATGCCCTGAAACTCATGTCGTGAATCTCATGCCCTGAAACTCATGCCCTGAATCTCATGCCGTGAAACTCCTGCCCTCAAACTCATGCACTGAAACTCATGCTCTGAATCTCCTGCCCTGAAACTCCTGCACTGAAACACGTGCCCTAAAACACCTGCCTTGAAACTCAAGCCCCGAATCTCATGCCCTGAATCTCCTGCCCTGAATCTTCTGCTTTCAAACTCATGCCCTGAATCTCATGCCCTGAAACTACTGCTCTGAAACTGCTGCGCTGAATCTCAAGCCCGGAAACCACAGACCTGAAACTCATGCCCTGAAACTCATGTACTGATTCTCATGCCCTGAAACTCATGTCCTGAATCTCATGCGCCGAAACTCCTGCCCTCAAACCCATGCACTGAAACTCATGCCCTGAATCTCATGCCTTCAAACTCCTGTCCTGAATCACATGCCCTGAAACTCATGCCCTGAAACTGCTGCCCTGAATAGCATGCCATGAATCTCATATACTGAAACTCATGCCCTGAATTACATGCCCTGAAACTCCTTCACTGAAACTCATGCCCTGAATATCATGCCCTGAAACTCAAACCCTGAATCTCCTGCCCTGAAACTCATGCCCTAAATCTCATACCCTGAAACTCCTGCCCTGAAACTCATGCACTGAAACTCATGACCTGTTCACATGCCCTAAAACTCCTGCCCTGAATCGTCTGCCCATAAACTCCTGCCCTGAATCACATGCCCTGAATCTCATGCCCTGAAACTCCTGCACTGAAACTCATGCCATGAATCTCATATCCTGAAACTCACGCCCTGAATCTCATGCGCTAAATCTCATGACCTTAAACTCAAGACGTGAATCTCCTGCCCTGAAACTCATGCCCTGAATCTCATGCTCTGAAACTCCTGCCCTGAAACTCATGCACTGAAAGACATGCCCTGAAACTCTTGCTCTGAAACTCTTGCACTGAAACACCTGCCCTGAATCTCCTGCCCTGAATCTCCTGCCCTGAAACTGCTGCCCTGAATCTCAAGCCCTGAAACCACAGACCTGAAACCCATGCCCTGAAACTCATGTCGTGAATCTCATGCCCTGAAACTCATGCCCTGAATCTCATGCCGTGAAACTCCTGCCCTCAAACTCATGCACTGAAACTCATGCTCTGAATCTCCTGCCCTGAAACTCCTGCACTGAAACACGTGCCCTAAAACACCTGCATTGAAACTCAAGCCCCGAATCTAATGCATTGAATCTCCTGCCCTGAATCTTCTGCTTTCAAACTCATGCCCTGAATCTCATGCCCTGAAACTCTTGCACTGAAACACCTACCCTAGAACTCATGCCCTGAATCTCATGCCCTGAAATTCCTGCCCTGAAACTCGTGCCCTGAATCTCATGCCCTGAAACTCCTGCACTGAAACTCCTGCCACGAATCTCTTGCCCTGAATCTCAAGCCCTGAAACCACAGACCTGAAACTCATGCCCTGAAACTCATGTCCTGAATCTCATGCCCTGAAACTCCTGCCCTGAAACTCATGAACTGAAACTCATGCCCTGAATCTCCTGTCCTGAAACTCATGCCCTGAATCTCATGCCCTGAAATTCATGCACTGAAACACATCCCCTGAATCTCATGCTCTGAAACTCAAGCCCTGATTCTCCTGCCCTGAAACTCATGCCCTGAATCTCATAGGCTGAATCTCATGCCCTGAAACTGCTGCTCTGAAACTGCTGCTCTGAATCTCAAGCCCTGAAACCACAGACATGAAACTCATATCCTGAAACTGATGTCCTGAATCTCATGCCCTGAAACTCATGCACTGAATCTCATGCCGTGAAACTCCTGCCCTCAAACTCATGCACTGAAACTCATGCCCTGAATCTCCTGTCCTGAAACTCATGCCCTGAATCACATGCCGTGAAATTCATGCACTGAAACTCATCCCCTGAATATCATGCTCTGAAACTCAAGCCCTGATTCTCCTACTCTGAAACTCGCCCTGAATCTGATGCCCTGAAACTGCTGCTCTGAATCTCAACCCTGAAACCACAGACCTGAAACTCATGCCCTGAATTCATGTACTGAATCTCATGCCCTGAAACTCATGTCCTGAATCTCATGCCCTGAAACTCCTGCCCTCAAACCCATGCACTGAAACTCATTCCCTGAATCTCATGCCTTCAAACTCCTGTCCTGAATCACATGCCCTGAAACTCATGCGCTGAATCTCATCCCTGAAACTACTGCACTGAAACTCATATCCTGAATCTCATGCCCTGAAACTGCTGTCCTGAATAGCATGCCATGAATCTCATATCCTGAAACTCATGACCTGAATTACATGCCCTGAAACTCCATCACTGAAACTCATGCCCTGAAACTCATGCCCTGAAACTCATGCCCTGAATATCATGCCCTGAAAATCAAACCCTGAATCTCCTGCCCTGAAACTCATGCCCTAAATCTCATACCCTGAAACTCCTGCCCTGAAACTCATGCACAAAAACTCATGACCTGTTCACACGCCCTAAAACTCCTGCCCTGAATCATCTGCCCTGAAACTCATGCCCTGAATCACATGCCCTGAAATACCTGCCCTGAAACTCATGCCCTGAATCTCATGCCAAAAAAACTCCTG
This sequence comes from Mobula birostris, assembly GCF_030028105.1. Lineage (NCBI taxonomy): Eukaryota > Metazoa > Chordata > Chondrichthyes > Myliobatiformes > Myliobatidae > Mobula > Mobula birostris. The sequence goes on from NW_027274049.1 coordinate 41,296, forward strand.
CCCTCAAACTCATACACTGAAACTCATGCACTGAAACTCATGCCCTGAATCTCATGCCTTGAAACTCCTGTCCTGAATCTCATGCCCTGTAACTCATGCCCTGAATCTCATGCCCTGAAACTCCTGCACTGAAACTCATGCCCTAAATCTCATACCCTGAAACTACTGCCCTGAAACTCTTGCACTGAAACTCATGCCCTGAATCACATGCCCTAAAACTCCTGCCCTGAATCATCTGCCCTGAAGCTCATTATCTGAATCACATGCCCTGAAATTCCTGCCCTGAATCTCATGCCCTGAAACTCAAGCCCTGAATCTCATGCCCTGAAACTCCTGCTCTCAAACTCATGCCCTGAAACTCATGCACTGAAACTCATGCCATGAATCTCATGCGCTGAAACTCCTGTCCTGAATCTCATGTCCTCAATCTCATGCCCTGAAACTCATGCCCTGAATCTCATGCACTGAAACTCCTGCACTGAAACTCATGCCATGAATCTCATATTCTGATACTCACGCCCTGAATTACATGCCGTGAAACTCCTGCCCTGAAACTCATGCCCTGAATCTCATGCCCTGAAACTCATGCCCTGATTCTCCTGCCCTGAAACTCATGCCCTGAATCTCATGCCCTGAAACTTCTGCCCATAAACTCATGCACTGAATCTCATGTGCTAAATCTCATGACCTTAAACTCAAGCCGTGAATCTCCTGCCCTGAAACTCATGGCCTGAATCTCCTGTCCTGACACTGCTGCCCTGAATCTCAAGACCTGAAACCACAGAATTGAAACTCATGCGCTGAAACTCATGTCCTGAATCTCATGCCCTGTAACTCATGCCCTGAATCTCATACCCTGAAACTACTGCACTGAAACTCATGCCCTAACTCTCATACCCTGAAACTCCTGCCCTGAAACTCTTGCACTGAAACTCATGCCCTGAATCACATGCCCTAAAACTCCTGCCCTGAATCATCTGCCCTGAAGCTCATTATCTGAATCACATGCCCTGAAATTCCTGCCCTGAATCTCTTGCCCTGAAACTCAAGCCCTGAATCTCATGCCCTGAAACTCCTGCTCTCAAACTCATGCCCTGAAACTCATGCACTGAAACTCATGCCATGAATCTCATGCGCTGAAACTCCTGTCCTGAATCTCATGTCCTGAATCTCATGCCCTGAAACTCATGCCCTGAATCTCATGCACTGAAACTCCTGCACTGAAACTCATGCCATGAATCTCATATCCTGAAACTCACGCCCTGAATTACATGCCGTGAAACTCCTGCCCTGAAACTCATGCCCTGAATCTCATGCCCTTAAACTCATGCCCTGATTCTCCTGCCCTGAAACTCATGCCCTGAATCTCATGCCCTGAAACTTCTGCCCTGAAACTCATGCACTGAATCTCATGCGCTAAATCACATGACCTTAAACTCAAGCCGTGAATCTCCTGCCCTGAAACTCATGCCCTGAATCTCCTGTCCTGAAACTGCTGCCCTGAATCTCAAGACCTGAAACCACAGAATTGAAACTCATGCCCTGAAACTCATGTCCTGAATCTCATGCCCTGAAACTCATGCCCTGAATCTCATGCCGTGAAACTCCTGCCCTCAAACTCATGCACTGAAACTCATGCGCTGAATCTCCTGTACTGAAACTCATGCCCTGAATCTCATCCCCTGAATCTCATGCTCTGAAACTCAAGCCCTGATTCTCCTGCCCTGAAACTCATGCCCTGAATCCCCTGCCCTGAAACTGCTGCCCTGAATCTCAAGCCCTGAAACCACAGACCTGAAACCCATGCCCTGAAACTCATGTCGTGAATCTCATGCCCTGAAACTCATGCCCTGAATCTCATGCCGTGAAACTCCTGCCCTCAAACTCATGCACTGAAACTCATGCTCTGAATCTCCTGCCCTGAAACTCCTGCACTGAAACACGTGCCCTAAAACACCTGCCTTGAAACTCAAGCCCCGAATCTCATGCCCTGAATCTCCTGCCCTGAATCTTCTGCTTTCAAACTCATGCCCTGAATCTCATGCCCTGAAACTACTGCTCTGAAACTGCTGCGCTGAATCTCAAGCCCGGAAACCACAGACCTGAAACTCATGCCCTGAAACTCATGCACTGATTCTCATGCCCTGAAACTCATGTCCTGAATCTCATGCGCCGAAACTCCTGCCCTCAAACCCATGCACTGAAACTCATGCCCTGAATCTCATGCCTTCAAACTCCTGTCCTGAATCACATGCCCTGAAACTCATGCCCTGAAACTGCTGCCCTGAATAGCATGCCATGAATCTCATATACTGAAACTCATGCCCTGAATTACATGCCCTGAAACTCCTTCACTGAAACTCATGCCCTGAATATCATGCCCTGAAACTCAAACCCTGAATCTCCTGCCCTGAAACTCATGCCCTAAATCTCATACCCTGAAACTCCTGCCCTGAAACTCATGCACTGAAACTCATGACCTGTTCACATGCCCTAAAACTCCTGCCCTGAATCGTCTGCCCATAAACTCCTGCCCTGAATCACATGCCCTGAATCTCATGCCCTGAAACTCCTGCACTGAAACTCATGCCATGAATCTCATATCCTGAAACTCACGCCCTGAATCTCATGCGCTAAATCTCATGACCTTAAACTCAAGACGTGAATCTCCTGCCCTGAAACTCATGCCCTGAATCTCATGCTCTGAAACTCCTGCCCTGAAACTCATGCACTGAAAGACATGCCCTGAAACTCTTGCTCTGAAACTCTTGCACTGAAACACCTGCCCTGAATCTCCTGCCCTGAATCTCCTGCCCTGAAACTGCTGCCCTGAATCTCAAGCCCTGAAACCACAGACCTGAAACCCATGCCCTGAAACTCATGTCGTGAATCTCATGCCCTGAAACTCATGCCCTGAATCTCATGCCGTGAAACTCCTGCCCTCAAACTCATGCACTGAAACTCATGCTCTGAATCTCCTGCCCTGAAACTCCTGCACTGAAACACGTGCCCTAAAACACCTGCATTGAAACTCAAGCCCCGAATCTAATGCATTGAATCTCCTGCCCTGAATCTTCTGCTTTCAAACTCATGCCCTGAATCTCATGCCCTGAAACTCTTGCACTGAAACACCTACCCTAGAACTCATGCCCTGAATCTCATGCCCTGAAATTCCTGCCCTGAAACTCGTGCCCTGAATCTCATGCCCTGAAACTCCTGCACTGAAACTCCTGCCACGAAACTCTTGCCCTGAATCTCAAGCCCTGAAACCACAGACCTGAAACTCATGCCCTGAAACTCATGTCCTGAATCTCATGCCCTGAAACTCCTGCCCTGAAACTCATGAACTGAAACTCATGCCCTGAATCTCCTGTCCTGAAACTCATGCCCTGAATCTCATGCCCTGAAATTCATGCACTGAAACACATCCCCTGAATCTCATGCTCTGAAACTCAAGCCCTGATTCTCCTGCCCTGAAACTCATGCCCTGAATCTCATAGGCTGAATCTCATGCCCTGAAACTGCTGCTCTGAAACTGCTGCTCTGAATCTCAAGCCCTGAAACCACAGACATGAAACTCATATCCTGAAACTGATGTCCTGAATCTCATGCCCTGAAACTCATGCACTGAATCTCATGCCGTGAAACTCCTGCCCTCAAACTCATGCACTGAAACTCATGCCCTGAATCTCCTGTCCTGAAACTCATGCCCTGAATCACATGCCGTGAAATTCATGCACTGAAACTCATCCCCTGAATATCATGCTCTGAAACTCAAGCCCTGATTCTCCTACTCTGAAACTCGCCCTGAATCTGATGCTCTGAAACTGCTGCTCTGAATCTCAACCCTGAAACCACAGACCTGAAACTCATGCCCTGAATTCATGTACTGAATCTCATGCCCTGAAACTCATGTCCTGAATCTCATGCCCTGAAACTCCTGCCCTCAAACCCATGCACTGAAACTCATTCCCTGAATCTCATGCCTTCAAACTCCTGTCCTGAATCACATGCCCTGAAACTCATGCGCTGAATCTCATCCCTGAAACTACTGCACTGAAACTCATATCCTGAATCTCATGCCCTGAAACTGCTGTCCTGAATAGCATGCCATGAATCTCATATCCTGAAACTCATGACCTGAACTACATGCCCTGAAACTCCATCACTGAAACTCATGCCCTGAAACTCATGCCCTGAATATCATGCCCTGAAAATCAAACCCTGAATCTCATGCCCTGAAACTCATGCCCTAAATCTCATACCCTGAAACTCCTGCCCTGAAACTCATGCACAAAAACTCATGACCTGTTCACACGCCCTAAAACTCCTGCCCTGAATCATCTGCCCTGAAACTCATGCCCTGAATCACATGCCCTGAAATACCTGTCCTGAAACTCATGCCCTGAATCTCATGCCAAAAAAACTCCTGCCCTCAAACTCATGCACTGAAACTCATGCACTGAAACTCATGCCCTGAATCTCATGCCTTGAAACTCCTGTCCTGAATCTCATGCCCTGTACCTCATGCCCTGAATCTCATGCCCTGAAACTCCTGCACTGAAACTCATGCCCTAAATCTCATACCCTGAAACTCCTGCCCTGAAACTCTTGCACTGAAACTCATGCCCTGAATCGCATGCCCTAACACTCCTGCCCTGAATCATCTGCCCTGAAACTCATTATCTGAATCACATGCCCTGAAATTCCTGCCCTGAAACTCATGCCCTGAATCTCATGCCAAAATAACTCCTGCCCTCAAACTCATACACTGAAACTCATGCACTGAAACTCATGCCCTGAATCTCATGCCTTGAAACTCCTGTCCTGAATCACATGCCCTGTAACTCATGCCCTGAATCTCATGCCCTGAAACTCCTGCACTGAAACTCATGCCCTAAATCTCATACCCTGAAACTCCTGCCCTGAAACTCTTGCACTGAAACTCATGCCCTGAATCACATGCCCTAACACTCCTGCCCTGAATCATCTGCCCTGAAACTCATTATCTGAATCACATGCCCTGAATTTCCTGCCCTGAATCTCATGCCCTGAAACTCAAGCCCTGAATCTCATGCCCTGAAACTCCTGCTCTCAAACTCATGCCCTGAAACTCATGTACTGAATCTCATTCCCTGAAACTCATGTCCTGAATCTCATGCTCTGAAACACCTGCCCTCAAACCCATGCACTGAAACTCATGCCCTGAATCTCATGCCTTCAAACTCTTGTCCTGAATCACATGCCCTGAAACTCATGCCCTGAAACTGCTGCCCTGAATATCATGCCATGAATCTCATATACTGAAACTCATGCCCTGAATTACATGCCCTGAAACTCCTTCACTGAAACTCATGTCCTGAATATCATGCCCTGAAACTCAAACCCTGAATCTCCTGCCCTGAAACTCATGCCCTAAATCTCAGACCCTGAAAATCCTGCCCTGAAACGCATGCACTGAAACTCATGACCTGTTCACATGCCCTAAAACTCCGGCCCTGAATCGTCTGCCATAAACTCCTGCCCTGACTCACATGCCCTGAATCTCATGCCGTGAAACTCCTGCCCTCAAACTCATGCACTGAAACTCATGCCCTGAATCTCATGCCCTGAAACTCATGCACTGAAACTCCTGCCACGAAACTCTTGCCCTGAATCTCAAGCCCTGAAACCACAGACCTGAAACTCATGCCCTGAATCTCCTGTCCTGAAACTCATGCCCTGAAACTCATGCCCTGAATCTGATGCCCTGAAACTGCTGCTCTGAAACTGCTGCGCTGAATCTCAAGCCCTGAAACCACAGACTTGAAACTCATGCCCTGAATTCATGTACTGAATCTCATGCCCTGAAACTCATGTCCTGAATCTCATGCCGTGAAACTCCTGCCCTCAAACCCATGCACTGAAACTCATTCCCTGAATCTCATGCCTTCAAACTCCTGTCCTGAATCACATGCCTGAATCTCATCCCTGAAACTACTGCACTGAAACTCATGTCCTGAATCTCATGCCCTGAAACTCATGCCCTGAATCTCATGCCCTGAAATTCATGCACTGAAACACATCGCCTGAATCTCATGCTCTGAAACTCAAGCCCTGATTCTCCTGCCCTGAAACTCATGCCCTGAATCTCATAGGCTGAATCTCATGCCCTGAAACTGCTGCTCTGAAACTGCTGCTCTGAATCTCAAGCCCTGAAACCACAGACCTGAAACTCATATCCTGAAACTGATGTCCTGAATCTCATGCCCTGAAACTCATTCACTGAATCGCATGCCCTGAAACTCTTGCACTGAAACACCTACCCTAGAACTCATGCCCTGAATCTCATGCCCTGAAATTCCTGCCCTGAAACTCGTGCCCTGAATCTCAAACCCTGAAACCACAGATCTGAAACTCATGCCCTGAAACTCATGTCCTGAATCTCATGCCCTGAAACTCCTGCCCTGAAACTCATGAACTGAAACTCATGCCCTGAATCTCCTGTCCTGAAACTCATGCCCTGAATCTCATGCTCTGAAATTCATGCACTGAAACACATCCCCTGAATCTCATGCTCTGAAACTCAAGCCCTGATGCTCCTGCCCTGAAACTCATGCCCTGAATCTCATAGGCTGAATCTCATGCCCTGAAACTGCTGCTCTGAATCTCAAGCCTGAAACCACAGACCTGAAACTCATATCCTGAAACTGATGTCCTGAATCTCATGCCCTGAAACTCATGCACTGAATCTCATGCCGTGAAACTCCTGCCCTCAAACTCATGCACTGAAACTCATGCCCTGAATCTCCTGTCCTGAAACTCATGCCCTGAATCACATGTCGTGAAATTCATGCACTGAAACTCATCCCCTGAATATCATGCTCTGAAACTCAAGCCCTGATTCTCCTACTCTGAAACTCATGCCCTGAAACTCGCCCTGAATCTGTGCCCTGAAACTGCTGCTCTGAAACTGCTGCGCTGAATCTCAAGCCCTGAAACCACAGACCTGAAACTCATGCCCTGAATTCATGTACTGAATCACATGCCCTGAAACTCATGTCCTGAATCTCATGCCCTGAAACTCCTGCCCTCAAATCCATGCACTGAAACTCATTCCCTGAATCTCATCCCTGAAACTACTGCACTGAAACTCATGTCCTGAATCTCATGCCCTGAAACTGCTGCCCTGAATATCATGCCATGAATCTCATATCCTGAAACTCATGACCTGAATTACATGCCCTGAAACTCCATCACTGAAACTCATGCCCTGAAACTCATGCCCTGAATATCATGCACTGAAAATCAAACCCTGAATCTCCTGCCCTGAAACTCATGTCCTAAATCTCATACCCTGAAACTCCTGCCCTGAAACTCATGCACAAAAACTCATGACCTGTTCACACGCCCTAAAACTCCTGCCCTGAATCATCTGCCCTGAAACTCATGCCCTGAATCACATGCCCTGAAATTCCTGCCCTGAAACTCATGCCCTGAATCTCATGCCAAAAAAACTCCTGCCCTCAAACTCATACACTGAAACTCATGCACTGAAACTCATGCCCTGAATCTCATGCCCTGAAACTCCTGCACTGAAACTCATGCCCTAAATCTCATACCCTGAAACTACTGCCCTGAAACTCTTGTACTGAAACTCATGCCCTGAATCACATGCCCTAAAACTCCTGCCCTGAATCATCTGCCCTGAAGCTCATTATCTGAATCACATGCCCTGAAATTCCTGCCCTGAATCTCATGCCCTGAAACTCAAGCCCTGCATCTCATGCCCTGAAACTCCTGCTCTCAAACTCATGACCTGAAACTCATGCCATGAATCTCATGCGCTGAAACTCCTGTCCTGAATCTCATGTCCTGAATCTCATGCCCTGAAACTCATGCCCTGAATCTCATGCACTGAAACTCCTGCACTGAAACTCATGCCATGAATCTCATATCCTGAAACTCACGCCCTGAATTACATGCCGTGAAACTCCTGCCCTGAAACTCATGCCCTGAATCTCATGCCCTGAAACTCATGCCCTGATTCTCCTGCCCTGAAACTCATGCCCTGAATCTCATGCCCTGAAACTTCTGCCCTGAAACTCATGCACTGAATCTCATGCGCTAAATCTCATGACCTTAAACTCAAGCCGTGAATCTCCTGCCCTGAAACTCATGCCCTGAATCTCCTGTCCTGAATCTGCTGCCCTGAATCTCAAGACCAGAAACCACAGAATTGAAACTCATGCCCTGAAACTCATGTCCTGAATCTCATGCCCTGAAACTCATGCCCTGAATCTCATGCCGTGAAACTCCTGCCCTCAAACTCATGCACGGAAACTCATGCGCTGAATCTACTGTACTGAAACTCATGCCCTGAATCTCATCCCCTGAATCTCATGCTCTGAAACTCAAGCCCTGATTCTCCTGCCCTGAAACTCATGCCCTGATTCTCATGCCCTGAAACTGCTGCTCTGAAACTGCTGCGCTGAATCTCAAGCCCGGAAACCACAGACCTGAAACTCATACCCTGAAACTCATGTACTGAATCTCATGCCCTGAAACTCATGTCCTGAATCTCATGCCCTGAAACTCCTGCCCTCAAACCCATTCCCTGAAATTCATGCCCTGAAACTGCTGCCCTGAATAGCATGCCATGAATCTCATATACTGAAACTCATGCCCTGAATTACATGCCCTGAAACTCCTTCACTGAAACTCATGCCCTGAATATCATGCCCTGAAACTCAAACCCTGAATCTCCTGCCCTGAAACTCATGCCCTAAATCTCATACCCTGAAACTCCTGCCCTGAAACTCATGCACTGAAACTCATGACCTGTTCACATGCCCTAAAACTCCTGCCCTGAATCGTCTGCCCATAAACTCCTGCCCTGAATCACATGCCCTGAATCTCATGCCCTGAAACTCCTGCACTGAAACTCATGCCATGAATCTCATATCCTGAAACTCACGCCCTGAATCTCATGCGCTAAATCTCATGACCTTAAACTCAAGACTTGAATCTCCTGCCCTGAAACTCATGCCCTGAATCTCATGCTCTGAAACTCCTGCCCTGAAACTCATGCACTGAAAGACATGCCCTGAAACTCTTGCTCTGAAACTCTTGCACTGAAACACCTGCCCTGAATCTCCTGCCCTGAATCTCCTGCCCTGAAACTGCTGCCCTGAATCTCAAGCCCTGAAACCACAGACCTGAAACCCATGCTCTGAAACTCATGTCGTGAATCTCATGCCCTGAAACTCGTGCCCTGAATCTCATGCCGTGAAACTCCTGCCCTCAAACTCATGCACTGAAACTCATGCTCTGAATCTCCTGCCCTGAAACTCCTGCACTGAAACACGTACCCTAAAACACCTGCCTTGAAACTCAAGCCCCGAATCTCATGCCCTGAATCTCCTGCCCTGAATCTTCTGCTTTCAAACTCATGCCCTGAATCTCATGCCCTGAAACTCTTGCACTGAAACACCTACCCTAGAACTCATGCCCTGAATCTCATGCCCTGAAATTCCTGCCCTGAAACTCGTGCCCTGAATCTCATGCCCTGAAACTCCTGCACTGAAACTCCTGCCACGAAACGCTTGCCCTGAATCTCAAGCCCTGAAAACACAGACCTGAAACTCATGCCCTGAAACTCATGTCCTGAATCTCATGCCCTGAAACTCCTGCCCTGAAACTCTTGCCCTGAATCTCATGCCCTGAAATTCATGCACTGAAACACATCCCCTGAATCTCATGTTCTGAAACTCAAGCCCTGATTCTCCTGCCCTGAAACTCATGCCCTGAATCTCATAGGCTGAATCTCATGCCCTGAAACTGCTGCTCTGAAACTGCTGCTCTGAATCTCAAGCCCTGAAACCACAGACCTGAAACTCATATCCTGAAACTGATGTCCTGAATCTCATGCCCTGAAACTCCTGCACTGAATCTCATGCCGTGAAACTCCTGCCCTCAAACTCATGCACTGAAACTCATGCCCTGAATCTCCTGTCCTGAAACTCATGCCCTGAATCACATGCCGTGAAATTCATGCACTGAAACTCATCCCCTGAATATCATGCTCTGAAACTCAAGCCCTGATTCACCTACTCTGAAACTCATGCCCTGAAACTCGCCCTGAATCTGATGCCCTGAAACTGCTGCTCTGAATCTCAAGCCCTGAAAAACCACAGACCTGAAACTCATGCCCTGAATTCATGTACTGAATCTCATGCCCTGAAACTCATATCCTGAATCTCATGCCCTGAAACTCCTGCCCTCAACCCCATGCACTGAAACTCATTCCCTGAATCTCATGCCTTCAAACTCCTGTCCTGAATCACATGCCCTGAAACTCATGCCCTGAGTCTCATCCCTGAAACTACTGCACTGAAACTCATATCCTGAATCTCATGCCCTGAAAGTGCTGCCCTGAATATCATGCCATGAATCTCATATCCTGAAACTCATGACCTGAATTACATGCCCTGAAACTCCTTCACTGAAACTCATGCCCTGAAACTCATGCCCTGAATATCATGCCCTGAAAATCAAACCCTGAATCTCATGCCCTGAAACTCATGCCCTAAATCTCATACCCTGAAACTCCTGCCCTGAAACTCATGCACAAAAACTCATGACCTGTTCACACGCCCTAAAACTCCTGCCCTGAATCATCTGCCCTGAAACTCATGCCCTGAATCACATGCCCTGAAATTCCTGCCCTGAAACTCATGCCCTGAATCTCATGCCAAAAAAACTCCTGCCCTCAAACTCATACACTGAAACTCATGCACTGAAACTCATGCCCTGAATCTCATGCCTTGAAACTCCTGTCCTGAATCTCATGCCCTGTAACTCATGCCCTGAATCTCATGCCCTGAAACTCCTGCACTGAAACTCATGCCCTAAATCTCATACCCTGAAACTCCTGTCCTGAATCTCATGCCCTGAAACTCAAGCCCTGAATCTCATGCCCTGAAACTCCTGCTCTCAAACTCATGCCCTGAAACTCATGCACTGAAACTCATGCCTTGAATCTCATGCGCTGAAACTCCTGTCCTGAATCTCATGTCCTGAATCTCATGCCCTGAAACTCATGCCCTGAATCTCATGCACTGAAACTCCTGCTCTGAAACTCATGCCCTAAATCTCATACCCTGAAACTCCTGCCCTGAAACTCTTGCACTGAAACTCATGCCCTGAATCACATGCCCTAACACTCCTGCCCTGAATCATCTGCCCTGAAACTCATTATCTGAATCACATGCCCTGAATTTCCTGCCCTGAATCTCATGCCCTGAAACTCAAGCCCTGAATCTCATGCCCTGAAACTCCTGCTCTCAAACTCATGCCCTGAAACTCATGCACTGAAACTCATGCCATGAATCTCATGCCCTGAAACTTCTGCACTGAAACTCATGCACTGAATCTCATGCGCTAAATCTCATGACCTTAAACTCAAGCCGTGAATCTCCTGCACTGAAACTCATGCCCTGAATCTCCTGTCCTGAAACTCATGCCCTGAATCTCATCCCCTGAAGCTCATGCTCTGAAACTCAGCCCTGATTCTCCTGCCCTGAAACTCATGCCCTGACTCTCATGCCCTGAAACTGCTGCTCTGAAACTGCTGCGCTGAATCTCAAGCCCGGAAACCACAGACCTGAAACTCATGCCCTGAAACTCATGTACTGAATCTCATTCCCTGAAACTCATGTCCTGAATCTCATGCTCTGAAACACCTGCCCTCAAACCCATGCACTGAAACTCATGCCCTGAATCTCATGCCTTCAAACTCTTGTCCTGAATCACATGCCCTGAAACTCATGCCCTGAAACTGCTGCCCTGAATATCATGCCATGAATCTCATATACTGAAACTCATGCCCTGAATTACATGCCCTGAAACTCCTTCACTGAAACTCATGCCCTGAATATCATGCCCTGAAACTCAAACCCTGAATCTCCTGCCCTGAAACTCATGCCCTAAATCTCAGACCCTGAAAATCCTGCCCTGAAACGCATGCACTGAAACTCATGACCTGTTCACATGCCCTAAAACTCCGGCCCTGAATCGTCTGCCATAAACTCCTGCCCTGACTCACATGCCCTGAATCTCATGCCGTGAAACTCCTGCCCTCAAACTCATGCACTGAAACTCATGCCCTGAATCTCATGCCCTGAAACTCATGCACTGAAACTCCTGCCACGAAACTCTTGCCCTGAATCTCAAGCCCTGAAACCACAGACCTGAAACTCATGCCCTGAATCTCCTGTCCTGAAACTCATGCCCTGAAACTCATGCCCTGAATCTGATGCCCTGAAACTGCTGCTCTGAAACTGCTGCGCTGAAACTCAAGCCCTGAAACCACAGACTTGAAACTCATGCCCTGAATTCATGTACTGAATCTCATGCCCTGAAACTCATGTCCTGAATCTCATGCCGTGAAACTCCTGCCCTCAAACCCATGCACTGAAACTCATTCCCTGAATCTCATGCCTTCAAACTCCTGTCCTGAATCACATGCCCTGAATCTCATCCCTGAAACTACTGCACTGAAACTCATGTCCTGAATCTCATGCCCTGAAACTCATGCCCTGAATCTCATGCCCTGAAATTCATGCACTGAAACACATCGCCTGAATCTCATGCTCTGAAATTCAAGCCCTGATTCTCCTGCCCTGAAACTCATGCCCTGAATCTCATAGGCTGAATCTCATGCCCTGAAACTGCTGCTTTGAAACTGCTGCTCTGAATCTCAAGCCCTGAAACCACAGACCTGAAACTCATATCCTGAAACTGATGTCCTGAATCTCATGCCCTGAAACTCATGCACTGAATCGCATGCCCTGAAACTCTTGCACTGAAACACCTACCCTAGAACTCATGCCCTGAATCTCATGCCCTGAAATTCCTGCCCTGAAACTCGTGCCCTGAATCTCAAGCCCTGAAACCACAGACCTGAAACTCATGCCCTGAAACTCATGTCCTGAATCTCATGCCCTGAAACTCCTGCCCTGAAACTCATGAACTGAAACTCATGCCCTGAATCTCCTGTCCTGAATCTCATGCCCTGAATCTCATGCTCTGAAATTCATGCACTGAAACACATCCCCTGAATCTCATGCTCTGAAACTCAAGCCCTGATGCTCCTGCCCTGAAACTCATGCCCTGAATCTCATAGGCTGAATCTCATGCCCTGAAACTGCTGCTCTGAATCTCAAGCCTGAAACCACAGACCTGAAACTCATATCCTGAAACTGATGTCCTGAATCTCATGCCCTGAAACTCATGCACTGAATCTCATGCCGTGAAACTCCTGCCCTCAAACTCATGCACTGAAACTCATGCCCTGAATCTCCTGTCCTGAAACTCATGCCCTGAATCACATGTCGTGAAATTCATGCACTGAAACTCATCCCCTGAATATCATGCTCTGAAACTCAAGCCCTGATTCTCCTACTCTGAAACTCATGCCCTGAAACTCGCCCTGAATCTGATGCCCTGAAACTGCTGCTCTGAAACTGCTGCGCTGAATCTCAAGCCCTGAAACCACAGACCTGAAACTCATGCCCTGAATTCATGTACTGAATCACATGCCCTGAAACTCATGTCCTGAATCTCACGCCCTGAAACTCCTGCCCTCAAATCCATGCACTGAAACTCATTCCCTGAATCTCATCCCTGAAACTACTGCACTGAAACTCATGTCCTGAATCTCATGCCCTGAAACTGCTGCCCTGAATATCATGCCATGAATCTCATATCCTGAAACTCATGACCTGAATTACATGCCCTGAAACTCCATCACTGAAACTCATGCCCTGAAACTCATGCCCTGAATATCATGCCCTGAAAATCAAACCCTGAATCTCCTGCCCTGAAACTCATGTCCTAAATCTCATACCCTGAAACTCCTGCCCTGAAACTCATGCACAAAAACTCATGACCTGTTCACACGCCCTAAAACTCCTGCCCTGAATCATCTGCCCTGAAACTCATGCCCTGAATCACATGCCCTGAAATTCCTGCCCTGAAACTCATGCCCTGAATCTCATGCCAAAAAAACTCCTGCCCTCAAACTCATACACTGAAACTCATGCACTGAAACTCATGCCCTGAATCTCATGCCTTGAAACTCCTGTCCTGAATCACATGCCCTGTAACTCATGCCCTGAATCTCATGCCCTGAAACTCCTGCACTGAAACTCATGCCCTAAATCTCATACCCTGAAACTACTGCCCTGAAACTCTTGTACTGAAACTCATGCCCTGAATCACATGCCCTAAAACTCCTGCCCTGAATCATCTGCCCTGAAGCTCATTATCTGAATCACATGCCCTGAAATTCCTGCCCTGAATCTCATGCCCTGAAACTCAAGCCCTGCATCTCATGCCCTGAAACTCCTGCTCTCAAACTCATGACCTGAAACTCATGCCATGAATCTCATGCGCTGAAACTCCTGTCCTGAATCTCATGTCCTGAATCTCATGCCCTGAAACTCATGCCCTGAATCTCATGCACTGAAACTCCTGCACTGAAACTCATGCCATGAATCTCATATCCTGAAACTCACGCCCTGAATTACATGCCGTGAAACTCCTGCCCTGAAACTCATGCCCTGAATCTCATGCCCTGAAACTCATGCCCTCATTCTCCTGCCCTGAAACTCATGCCCTGAATCTCATGCCCTGAAACTTCTGCCCTGAAACTCATGCACTGAATCTCATGCGCTAAATCTCATGACCTTAAACTCAAGCCGTGAATCTCCTGCCCTGAAACTCATGCCCTGAATCTCCTGTCCTGAAACTGCTGCCCTGAATCTCAAGACCTGAAACCACAGAATTGAAACTCATGCCCTGAAACTCATGTCCTGAATCTCATGCCCTGAAACTCATGCCCTGAATCTCATGCCGTGAAACTCCTGCCCTCAAACTCATGCACGGAAACTCATGCGCTGAATCTACTGTACTGAAACTCATGCCCTGAATCTCATCCCCTGAATCTCATGCTCTGAAACTCAAGCCCTGATTCTCATGCCCTGAAACTCATGCCCTGATTCTCATGCCCTGAAACTGCTGCTCTGAAACTGCTGCGCTGAATCTCAAGCCCGGAAACCACAGACCTGAAACTCATACCCTGAAACTCATGTACTGAATCTCATGCCCTGAAACTCATGTCCTGAATCTCATGCCCTGAAACTCCTGCCCTCAAACCCATTCCCTGAAATTCATGCCCTGAAACTGCTGCCCTGAATTACATGCCCTGAAACTCCTTCACTGAAACTCATGCCCTGAATATCATGCCCTGAAACTCAAACCCTGAATCTCCTGCCCTGAAACTCATGCCCTAAATCTCATACCCTGAAACTCCTGCCCTGAAACTCATGCACTGAAACTCATGACCTGTTCACATGCCCTAAAACTCCTGCCCTGAATCGTCTGCCCATAAACTCCTGCCCTGAATCACATGCCATGAATCTCATATCCTGAAACTCACGCCCTGAATCTCATGCGCTAAATCTCATGACCTTAAACTCAAGACGTGAATCTCCTGCCCTGAAACTCATGCCCTGAATCTCATGCTCTGAAACTCCTGCCCTGAAACTCATGCACTGAAAGACATGCCCTGAAACTCTTGCTCTGAAACTCTTGCACTGAAACACCTGCCCTGAATCTCCTGCCCTGAATCTCCTGCCCTGAAACTGCTGCCCTGAATCTCAAGCCCTGAAACCACAGACCTGAAACCCATGCCCTGAAACTCATGTCGTGAATCTCATGCCCTGAAACTCGTGCCGTGAATCTCATGCCGTGAAACTCCTGCCCTCAAACTCATGCACTGAAACTCATGCTCTGAATCTCCTGCCCTGAAACTCCTGCACTGAAACACGTGCCCTAAAACACCTGCCTTGAAACTCAAGCCCCGAATCTCATGCCCTGAATCTCCTGCCCTGAATCTTCTGCTTTCAAACTCATGCCCTGAATCTCATGCCCTGAAACTCTTGCACTGAAACACCTACCCTAGAACTCATGCCCTGAATCTCATGCCCTGAAATTCCTGCCCTGAAACTCGTGCCCTGAATCTCATGCCCTGAATCTCATGCCCTGAAACTGCTGCTCTGAATCTCAAGCCCTGAAACCACAGACCTGAAACTCATATCCTGAAACTGATGTCCTGAATCTCATGCCCTGAAACTCATGCACTGAATCTCATGCCGTGAAACTCCTGCCCTCAAACTCATGCACTGAAACTCATGCCCTGAATCTCCTGTCCTGAAACTCATGCCCTGAATCACATGCCGTGAAATTCATGCACTGAAACTCATCCCCTGAATATCATGCTCTGAAACTCAAGCCCTGATTCACCTACTCTGAAACTCATGCCCTGAAACTCGCCCTGAATCTGATGCCCTGAAACTGCTGCTCTGAATCTCAAGCCCTGAAAAACCACAGACCTGAAACTCATGCCCTGAATTCATGTACTGAATCTCATGCCCTGAAACTCATATCCTGAATCTCATGCCCTGAAACTCCTGCCCTCAAACCCATGCACTGAAACTCATTCCCTGAATCTCATGCCTTCAAACTCCTGTCCTGAATCACATGCCCTGAAACTCATGCCCTGAATCTCATCCCTGAAACTACTGCACTGAAACTCATATCCTGAATCTCATGCCCTGAAACTGCTGCCCTGAATATCATGCCATGAATCTCATATCCTGAAACTCATGACCTGAATTTCATGCCCTGAAACTCCTTCACTGAAACTCATGCCCTGAAACTCATGCCCTGAATATCATGCCCTGAAAATCAAACCCTGAATCTCATGCCCTGAAACTCATGCCCTAAATCTCATACCCTGAAACTCCTGCCCTGAAACTCATGCACAAAAACTCATGACCTGTTCACAAGCCCTAAAACTCCTGCCCTGAATCATCTGCCCTGAAACTCATGCCCTGAATCACATGCCCTGAAATTCCTGCCCTGAAACTCATGCCCTGAATCTCATGCCAAAAAAACTCCTGCCCTCAAACTCATACACTGAAACTCATGCACTGAAACTCATGCCCTGAATCTCATGCCTTGAAACTCCTGTCCTGAATCTCATGCCCTGTAACTCATGCCCTGAATCTCATGCCCTGAAACTCCTGCACTGAAACTCATGCCCTAAATCTCATACCCTGAAACTCCTGCCCTGAAACTCTTGCACTGAAACTCATGCCCTGAATCACATGCCCTAACACACCTGCCCTGAATCATCTGCCCTGAAACTCATTATCTGAATCACATGCCCTGAAATTCCTGCCCTGAATCTCATGCCCTGAAACTCA
Organism: Mobula birostris; assembly: GCF_030028105.1. NCBI lineage: Eukaryota > Metazoa > Chordata > Chondrichthyes > Myliobatiformes > Myliobatidae > Mobula > Mobula birostris. The sequence goes on from NW_027274049.1 coordinate 58,608, forward strand.
AGCCCTGAATCTCATGCCCTGAAACTCCTGCTCTCAAACTCATGCGTTGAAACTCATGCACTGAAACTCATGCCTTGAATCTCATGCGCTGAAACTCCTGTCCTGAATCTCATGTCCAGAATCTCATGCCCTGAAACTCATGCCCTGAATCTCATGCACTGAAACTCCTGCACTGAAACTCATGCCATCAATCTAATATCCTGAAACTCACGCCCTGAATTACATGCCGTGAAACTCCTGCCCTGAAACTCATGCTCTGAATCTCATGCCCTGAAACTCATGCCCTGATTCTCCTGCCCTGAAACTCATGCCCTGAATCTCATGTCCTGAAACTTCTGCCCTGAAACTCATGCACTGAATCTCATGCGCTAAATCTCATGACCTTAAACTCAAGCCGTGAATCTCCTGCCCTGAAACTCATGCCCTGAATCTCCTGTGCTGAAACTCATGCCCTGAATCTCATCCCCTGAATCTCATGCTCTGAAACTCAAGCCCTGATTCTCCTGCCCTGAAACTCATGCCCTGATTCTCATGCCCTGAAACTGCTGCTCTGAAACTGCTGCGCTGAATCTCAAGCCCGGAAACCACAGACCTGAAACTCATGCCCTGAAACTCATGTACTGAATCTCATGCCCTGAAACTCATGTCCTGAATCTCATGCCCTGAAACACCTGCCCTCAAACCCATGCACTGAAACTCATGCCCTGAATCTCATGTCTTCAAACTCCTGTCCTGAATCACATGCCCTGAAACTCATGCCCTGAAACTGCTGCCCTGAATATCATGCCATGAATCTCATATACTGAAACTCATGCCCTGAATTACATGCCCTGAAAGTCATGCCCTGAATATCATGCCCTGAAACTCAAACCCTGACTCTCCTGCCCTGAAACTCATGCCCTAAATCTCATACCCTGAAACTCCTGCCCTGAATCGTCTGCCCATAAACTCCTGCCCTGAATCACATGCCCTGAATCTCATGCCGTGAAACTCCTGCCCTCAAACTCATGCACTGAAACTCATGCTCTGAATCTCCTGCCCTGAAACTCCTGCACTGAAACACGTGCCCTAAAACACCTGCCTTGATACTCAAGCCCCGAATCTCATGCCCTGAATCTCCTGCCCTGAATCTTCTGCTTTCAAACTCATGCCCTGAATCTCATGCCCTGAAACTCTTGCACTGAAACACCTACCCTAGAACTCATGCCCTGAATCTCATGCCCTGAAATTCCTGCCCTGAAACTCATGCCCTGAATCTCATGCCCTGAAACTCATGCACTGAAACTCCTGCCACGAAATTCTTGCCCTGAATCTCAAGCCCTGAAACCACAGACCTGAAACTCATGCCCTGAATCTCCTGTCCTGAAACTCATGCCCTGAATATCATGCCGTGAAATTCATGCACTGAAACTCATCCCCTGAATGTCATGCTCTGAAACTCAAGCCCTGATTCTCCTACCCTGAAACTCATGCCCTGAAACTCATGCCCTGAATCTGATGCCCTGAAACTGCTGCTCTGAAACTGCTGCGCTGTATCTCAAGCCCTGAAACCACAGACTTAAAACTCATCCCCTGAATTCATGTACTGAATCTCATGCCCTGAAACTCATGTCCTCAATCTCACTCCCTGAAACTCCTGCCCTCAAACCCATGCACTGAAACTCATTCCCTGAATCTCATGCCTTCAAACTCCTGTCCTGAATCACATGCCCTGAAACTCATGCCCTGAATCTCATCCCTGAAACTACTGCACTGAAACTCATGTCCTGAATCTCATGCCCTGAAACTGCTGCCCTGAATATCATGCCATGAATCTCATATCCTGAAACTCATGACCTGAATTACATGCCCTGAAACTCCTTCACTGAAACTCATGCCCTGAAACTCATGCCCTGAATATCATGCCCTGAAAATCAAACCCTGAATCTCCTGCCCTGAAACTCATGCCATAAATCTCATACCCTGAATCTCCTGCCCTGAAACTCATGCCCTAAATCTCACACCCTGAAACTCCTGCCCTGAAACTCATGCACTAAAACTCATGACCTGTTCACACGCCCTAAAACTCCTGCCCTGAATCATCTGCCCTGAAACTCATGCCCTGAATCACATGCCCTGAAATTCCTGCCCTGAAACTCATGCCCTGAATCTCATGCCAAAAAAACTCCTGCCCTCAAACTCATACACTGAAACTCATGCACTGAAACTCATGCCCTGAATCTCATGCCTTGAAACTCCTGTCCTGAATCTCATGCCCTGAAACTCATATCCTGAATCTCATGCCCTGAAACTCCTGCCCTCAAACCCATGCACTGAAACTCATGCCATGAATCTCATGCCTTCAAACTCCTGTCCTGAATCACATGCCCTGAAACTCATGCCCTGAAACTGCTGCCCTGAATATCATGCCATGAATCTCATATCCTGAAACTCATGCCCTGAATTACATGCCCTGAAAGTCCTTCACTGAAACTCATGTCCTGAATATCATGCCCTGAAACTCAAACCCTGAATCTCCTGCCCTGAAACTCATGCCCTAAATCTCTTACCCTGAAACTCCTGCCCTGAAACTCATGCCCTGAATCTCATGCCCTGAATCTCCTGCACTGAAACTCATGCCCTAAATCTCATACCCTGAAACTCCTGCCCTGAAACTCTTGCACTGAAATTCATGCCCTGAATCACATGCCCTAAAACTCCTGCCCTGAATCATCTGCCCTGAAACTCATTATCTGAATCACATGCCCTGAAATTCCTGCCCTGAATCTCATGCCCTGAAACTCAAGCCCTGAATCTCATGCCCTGAAACTCCTGCTCTCAAACTCATGCCCTAAAACTCATGCACTGAAACGCATGCCCTGAATCTCATGCGCTGAATCTCCTGTCCAGAATCTCATGTCCTGAATCTCATGCCCTGAAACTCATGCCCTGAATCTCATGCACTGAAACTCCTGCACTGAAACTCATGCCATGAATCTCATATCCTGAAACTCACGCCCTGAATTACATGCCGTGAAAATCCTGCCCTGAAACTCATGCCCTGAATCTCATGCCCTGAAACTCATGCCCTGATTCTCCTGCCCTGAAACTCATGCCCTCAATCTCATTCTCTGAAACTTCTGCCCTGAAACTCATGCCCTGAATCTCATGCTCTGAAACTCCGGCCCTGAAACTCATGGACTGAAAGACATGTCATGAAACTCTTGCACTGAAACTCTTGCACTGAAACACCTGCCTGAATCTCCTGCCCTGAATCTCCTGCCCTGAAACTGCTGCCCTGAATCTCAAGCCCTGAAACCACAGACCTGAAACCCATGCCCTGAAAATCATGTCGTGAATCTCATGCCCTGAAACTCATGCCCTGAATCTCATGCCGTGAAACTCATGCCCTGAAACTCATGCACTGAAACTCATGCCCTGAATCTCATGCCCTGAAACTCCTGTCCTGAATCTCATGCCCTGAAACTCATGCTCTCAAACTCATGCCCTGAAACTCATGCACTGAAACTCATGCCCTTAATCTCATGCCCTGAAACTCATGCCCTGATTCTCCTGCCCTGAAACTCATGCCTTGAATCTCATGCACAAAATCTCATGACATTAAACTCTAGCCGTGAATCTCCTGCCCTGAAACTCATGCACTGAATCTCATGCTCTGAAACTCATGCCCTGAATCTCATGCCCTGAAACTGCTGCTCTGAAACTGCTGCGCTGAATATCAAGCCCGGAAAGTACAGACCTGAAACTCATGCCCTGAAACTCATGTACTGAATTTCATGCCCTGAAACTCATGTCCTGAATCTCATGCCCTGAATCTCATGCCGTGAAACTCCTGCCCTCAAACTCATGCACTGAAACTCAAGCTCTGAATCTCCTGTCCTGAAACTCATCCCCTGAATGTCATGCTCTGAAACTCAAGCCCTGAAACTCAAACCCTGAATCTCCTGCCCTGAAACAAATGCCCTAAATCTCATACCCTGAAACTCCTGCCCTGAAACTCATGCACTGAAACTCATGCCCTGTTCACATGCCCTAAAACTCCTGTCCTAAATCATCTGCCCAGAAACTCATACCCTGAATAACATGCCCTGAAATTCCTGCTCTGAATCTCATCCCCTGAAACTCCTGCCCTCAAACTCATACACTGAAACTCATGCCCTGAATCACATGCCGTGAAATTCATGCACTGAAACTCATCCCCTGAATATCATGCTCTGAAACTCAAGCCATGATTCTCCTACTCTGAAACTCATGCCCTGAAACTCGCCCTGAATCTGATGCCCTGAAACTGCTGCTCTGAAACTGCTGCTCTGAATCTCAAGCCCTGAAACCACAGACCTGAAACTCATGCCCTGAAACTCATGTCCTGAATCTCATGCCCTGAAACTCCTGCCCTCAAACCCATGCACTGAAACTCATTCCCTGAATCTCATGCCTTCAAACTCCTGTCCTGAATCACATGCCCTGAAACTCATGCCCTGAATCTCATCCCTGAAACTACTGCACTGAAACTCATATCCTGAATCTCATGCCCTGAAACTGCTGCCCTGAATATCATGCCATGAATCTCATATCCTGAAACTCATGACCTGAATTACATGCAATGAAACTCCATCACTGAAACTCATGCCTTGAAACTCATGCCCTGAATATCATGCCCTGAAAATCAAACCCTGAATCTCCTGCCCTGAAACTCATGCCCTAAATCTCATACCCTGAAACTCCTGCCCTGAAACTCATGCACAAAAACTCATGACCTGTTCACACGCCCTAAAACTCCTGCCCTGAATCATCTGCCCTGAAACTCATGCCCTGAATCACATGCCCTAAAATTCCTGCCCTGAAACTCATGCCCTGAATCTCATGCCAAAAAAACTCCTGCCCTCAAACTCATACACTGAAACTCATGCACTGAAACTCATGCCCTGAATCTCATGTCTTGAAACTCCTGTCCTGAATCTCATGCCCTGTAACTCATGCCCTGAATCTCATGCTCTGAAACTCCTGCACTGAAACTCATGCCCTAAATCTCATACCCTGAAACTCCTGCCCTGAAACTCTTGCACTGAAACCCATGCCCTGAATCACATGCCCTAACACTCCTGCCCTGAATCATCTGCCCTGAAACTCATTATCTGAATCACATGCCCTGAAATTCCTGCCCTGAATCTCATGCCCTGAAACTCAAGCCCTGAATCTCATGCCCTGAAACTCCTGCTCTTAAACTCATGCCCTGAAACTCATGCACTGAAACTCATGCCTTGAATCTCATGCGCTGAAACTCCTGTCCTGAATCTCATGTCCTGAATCTCATGCCCTGAAACTCATGCCCTGAATCTCATGCACTGAAACGCCTGCACTGAAACTCATGCCATGAATCTCATATCCTGAAACTCACGCCCTGAATTACATGCCGTGAAACTCCTGCCCTGAAACTCATGCTCTGAATCTCATGCCCTGAAACTCATGCCCTGATTCTCCTGCCCTGAATCTCCTGCCCTGAAACTCATGCCCTGAATCTCCTGTCCTGAAACTGATGCCCTGAATCTCATCCCCTGAATCTCATGCTCTGAAACTCAAGCCCTGATTCTCCTGCCCTGAAACTCATGCCCTGATTCTCATGCCCTGAAACTGCTGCTCTGAAACTGCTGCGCTGAATCTCAAGCCCGGAACCACAGACCTGAAACTCATGCCCTGAAACTCATGTACTGAATCTCATGCCCTGAAACTCATGTCCTGAATCTCATGCCCTGAAACACCTGCCCTCAAACCCATGCACTGAAACTCATGCCCTGAATCTCATGCCTTCAAAGTCCTGTCCTGAATCACATGCCCTGAAACTCATGCCCTGAAACTGCTGCCCTGAATATCATGCCATGAATCTCATATACTGAAACTCATGCCCTGAATTACATGCCCTGAAACTCCTTCACTGAAACTCATGCCCTGAAACTCAAACCCTGAATCTCCTGCCCTGAAACTCATGCCCTAAATCTCATACCCTGAAACTCCTGCCCTGAATCGTCTGCCCATAAACTCCTGCCCTGAATCACATGCCCTGAATCTCATGCCGTGAAACTCCTGCCCTCAAACTCATGCACTAAAACTCATGCTCTGAATCTCCTGCCCTGAAACTCCTGCACTGAAACACGTGCCCTAAAACACCTGCCTTGATACTCAAGCCCCGAATCTCATGCCCTGAATCTCCTGCCCTGAATCTTCTGCTTTCAAACTCATGCCCTGAATCTCATGCCCTGAAACTCTTGCACTGAAACACCTACCCTAGAACTCATGCCCTCAATCTCATGCCCTGAAATTCCTGCCCTGAAACTCATGCCCTGAATCTCACGCCCTGAAACCACAGACCTGAAACTCATGCCCTGAATCTCCTGTTCTGAAACTCATGCCCTGAATCTCATGCCGTGAAATTCATGCACTGAAACTCATCCCCTGAATGTCATGCTCTGAAACTCAAGCCCTGATTCTCCTACCCTGAAACTCATGCCCTGAAACTCATGCCCTGAATCTGATGCCCTGAAACTGCTGCTCTGAAACTGCTGCGCTGAATCTCAAGCCCTGAAACCACAGACTTGAAACTCATCCCCTGAATTCATGTACTGAATCTCATGCCCTGAAACTCATGTCCTGAATCTCATGCCCTGAAACTCCTGCCCTCAAACCCATGCACTGAAACTCATTCCCTGAATCTCATGCCTTCAAACTCCTGTCCTGAATCACATGCCCTGAAACTCATGCCCTGAATCTCATCCCTGAAACTACTGCACTGAAACTCATGTCCTGAATCTCATGCCCTGAAACTGCTGCCCTGAATATCATGCCATGAATCTCATATCCTGAAATTCATGACCTGAATTACATGCCCTGAAACTCCTTCACTGAAACTCATGCCCTGAAACTCATGCCCTAAATCTCATACCCTGAAACTCCTGCCCTGAATCATCTGCCCTGAAACTCATGCCCTGAATCACATGCCCTGAAATTCCTGCCCTGAAACTCATGCCCTGAATCTCATGCCAAAAAAACTCCTGCCCTCAAACTCATACACTGAAACTCATGCACTGAAACTCATGCCCTGAATCTCATGCCTTGAAACTCCTGTCCTGAATCTCATGCTCTGAAACTCATGTCCTGAATCTCATGCCCTGAAACTCCTGCCCTCAAACCCATGCACTGAAACTCATGCCCTGAATCTCATGCCTTCAAACTCCTGTCCTGAATCACATGCCCTGAAACTCATGCCCTGAAACTGCTGCCCTGAATATCATGCCATGAATCTCATATCCTGAAACTCATGCCCTGAATTACATGCCCTGAAAGTCCTTCACTGAAACTCATATCCTGAATATCATGCCCTGAAACTCAAACCCTGAATCTCCTGCCCTGAAACTCATGCCCTAAATCTCATACCCTGAAACTCCTGCCCTGAAACTCTTGCACTGAAACTCATGACCTGTTCACATGCCAAAAAAACTCCTGCCCTCAAACTCATACACTGAAACTCATGCACTGAAACTCATGCCCTGAATCTCATGCCTTGAAACTCCTGTCCTGAATCTCATGCCCTGAAACTAATGCCCTGAATCTCATGCCCTGAATCTCCTGCACTGAAACTCATGCCCTAAATCTCATACCCTGAAACTCCTGCCCTGAAACTCTTGCACTGAAACTCATGCCCTGAATCACATGCCCTAAAACTCCTGCCCTGAATCATCTGCTCTGAAACTCATTATCTGAATCACATGCCCTGAAATTCCTGCCCTGAATCTCATGCCCTGAAACTCCAGCCCTGAATCTCATGCCCTGAAACTCCTGCTCTCAAACTCATGCCCTGAAACTCATGCACTGAAACGCATGCCCTGAATCTCATGCGCTGAAACTCCTGTCCTGAATCTCATGTCCTGAATCTCATGCCCAGAAACTCATGCCCTGAATCTCATGCACTGAAACTACTGCACTGAAACTCATGTCCTGAATCTCATGCCCTGAAACTGCTGCCCTGAATATCATGCCATGAATCTCATATCCTGAAACTCATGACCTGAATTACATGCCCTGAAACTCCTTCACTGAAACTCATGCCCTGAAACTCATGCCCTAAATCTCATACCCTGAAACTCCTGCCCTGAAACTCATGCACTAAAACTCATGACCTGTTCACACGCCCTAAATCTCCTGCCCTGAATCATCTGCCCTGAAACTCATGCCCTGAATCTCATGCCAAAAAAACTCCTGCCCTCAAACTCATACACTGAAACTCATGCACTGAAACTCATGCCCTGAATCTCATGCCTTGAAACTCCTGTCCTGAATCTCATGCACTGAAACTCATGTCCTGAATCTCATGTCCTGAAACTCCTGCCCTGAATCTCATGCCGTGAAACTCATGCCCTGAAACTCATGCACTGAAACTCATGCCCTGAATCTCATGCCCTGAAACTCCTGTCCTGAATCTCATGCCCTGAAACTCATGCTCTCAAACTCATGCCCTGAAACTCATGCACTGAAACACATGCCCTTAATCTCATGCCCTGAAACTCATGCCCTGATTCTCCTGCCCTGAAACTCATGCCTTGAATCTCATGCACAAAATCTCATGACCTTAAACTCTAGCCGTGAATCTCCTGCCCTGAAACTCATGCACTGAATCTCATGCTCTGAAACTCATGCCCTGAATCTCATGCCCTGAAACTGCTGCTCTGAAACTGCTGCGCTGAATATCAAGCCCGGAAACTACAGACCTGAAATTCATGCCCGGAAACTACAGACCTGAAACTCATGCCCTGAAACTCATGTACTGAATCTCATGCCCTGAAACTCATGTCCTGAATCTCATGCCCTGAATCTCATGCCGTGAAACTCCTGCCCTCAAACTCATGCACTGAAACTCAAGCTCTGAATCTCCTGTCCTGAAACTCATCCCCTGAATGTCATGCTCTGAAACTCAAGCCCTGATTCTCCTGCCCTGAAACTCATGCCCTGAAACTCATGCCCTGAATCTCATGCCCTGAAACTGTTGCTCTGAAACTGCTGCGCTGAATCTCAAGCCCGGAAACCACAGACCTGAAACTCATGCCCTGAAACTCTTGTCCTGAATCTCATGCCCTGAAACTCCTGCCCTCAATCCCCTGTCCTGAATCACATGCCCTGAAAATGCTGCCCTGAATATCATGCCATGAATCTCATATCCTGAAACTCATGCCCTGAATTACATGCCCTGAAACTCCTTCACTGAAACTCATGCCCTGAAACTCATGCCCTGAATATCATGCCCTGAAACTCAAACCCTGAATCTCCTGCCCTGAAACAAATGCCCTAAATCTCATACCCTGAAACTCCTGCCCTGAAACTCATGCACTGAAACTCATGCCCTGTTCACATGCCCTAAAACTCCTGTCCTAAATCGTCTGCCCAGAAACTCATACCCTGAATAACATGCCCTGAAATTCCTGCTCTGAATCTCATCCCCTGAAACTCCTGCCCTCAAACTCATACACTGAAACTCATGCCCTGAATCACATGCCGTGAAATTCATGCACTGAAATTCATCCCCTGAATATCATGCTCTGAAACTCAAGCCCTGATTCTCCTACTCTGAAACTCATGCCCTGAAACTCGCCCTGAATCTGATGCCCTGAAACTGCTGCTCTGAAACTGCTGCTCTGAATCTCAAGCCCTGAAACCACAGACCTGAAACTCATGCCCTGAATTCATGTACTGAATCTCATGCTCTGAAACTCATGCCCTGAATCTCATGCCCTGAAACTGCTGCTCTCAAACTCATGCCCTAAAACTCATGCACTGAAACGCATGCCCTGAATCTCATGCGCTGAATCTCCTGTCCAGAATCTCATGTCCTGAATCTCATGCCCTGAAACTCATGCCCTGAATCTCATGCACTGAAACTCCTGCACTGAAACTCATGCCATGAATCTCATATCCTGAAACTCACGCCCTGAATTACATGCCGTGAAACTCCTGCCCTGAAACTCATGCCCTGAATCTCATGCCCTGAAACTCATGCCCTGATTCTCCTGCCCTGAAACTCATGCCCTCAATCTCATTCTCTGAAACTTCTGCCCTGAAACTCATGCCCTGAATCTCATGCTCTGAAACTCCGGCCCTGAAACTCATGGACTGAAAGACATGTCATGAAACTCTTGCACTGAAACTCTTGCACTGAAACACCTGCCTGAATCTCCTGCCCTGAATCTCCTGCCCTGAAACTGCTGCCCTGAATCTCAAGCCCTGAAACCACAGACCTGAAACCCATGCCCTGAAAATCATGTCGTGAATCTCATGCCCTGAAACTCATGCCCTGAATCTCATGCCGTGAAACTCATGCCCTGAAACTCATGCACTGAAACTCATGCCCTGAATCTCATGCCCTGAAACTCCTGTCCTGAATCTCATGCCCTGAAACTCATGCTCTCAAACTCATGCCCTGAAACTCATGCACTGAAACTCATGCCCTTAATCTCATGCCCTGAAACTCATGCCCTGATTCTCCTGCCCTGAAACTCATGCCTTGAATCTCATGCACAAAATCTCATGACATTAAACTCTAGCCGTGAATCTCCTGCCCTGAAACTCATGCACTGAATCTCATGCTCTGAAACTCATGCCCTGAATCTCATGCCCTGAAACTGCTGCTCTGAAACTGCTGCGCTGAATATCAAGCCCGGAAAGTACAGACCTGAAACTCATGCCCTGAAACTCATGTACTGAATCTCATGCCCTGAAACTCATGTCCTGAATCTCATGCCCTGAATCTCATGCCGTGAAACTCCTGCCCTCAAACTCATGCACTGAAACTCAAGCTCTGAATCTCCTGTCCTGAAACTCATCCCCTGAATGTCATGCTCTGAAACTCAAGCCCTGAAACTCAAACCCTGAATCTCCTGCCCTGAAACAAATGCCCTAAATCTCATACCCTGAAACTCCTGCTCTCAAACTCATGCCCTGAAACTCATGCACTGAAACGCATGCCCTGAATCTCATGCGCTGAAACTCCTGTCCTGAATCTCATGTCCTGAATCTCATGCCCAGAAACTCATGCCCTGAATCTCATGCACTGAAACTACTGCACTGAAACTCATGTCCTGAATCTCATGCCCTGAAACTGCTGCCCTGAATATCATGCCATGAATCTCATATCCTGAAACTCATGACCTGAATTACATGCCCTGAAACTCCTTCACTGAAACTCATGCCCTGAAACTCATGCCCTAAATCTCATACCCTGAAACTCCTGCCCTGAAACTCATGCACTAAAACTCATGACCTGTTCACACGCCCTAAATCTCCTGCCCTGAATCATCTGCCCTGAAACTCATGCCCTGAATCTCATGCCAAAAAAACTCCTGCCCTCAAACTCATACACTGAAACTCATGCACTGAAACTCATGCCCTGAATCTCATGCCTTGAAACTCCTGTCCTGAATCTCATGCACTGAAACTCATGTCCTGAATCTCATGTCCTGAAACTCCTGCCCTGAATCTCATGCCGTGAAACTCATGCCCTGAAACTCATGCACTGAAACTCATGCCCTGAATCTCATGCCCTGAAACTCCTGTCCTGAATCTCATGCCCTGAAACTCATGCTCTCAAACTCATGCCCTGAAACTCATGCACTGAAACTCATGCCCTTAATCTCATGCCCTGAAACTCATGCCCTGATTCTCCTGCCCTGAAACTCATGCCTTGAATCTCATGCACAAAATCTCATGACCTTAAACTCTAGCCGTGAATCTCCTGCCCTGAAACTCATGCACTGAATCTCATGCTCTGAAACTCATGCCCTGAATCTCATGCCCTGAAACTGCTGCTCTGAAACTGCTGCGCTGAATATCAAGCCCGGAAACTACAGACCTGAAATTCATGCCCGGAAACTACAGACCTGAAACTCATGCCCTGAAACTCATGTACTGAATCTCATGCCCTGAAACTCATGTCCTGAATCTCATGCCCTGAATCTCATGCCGTGAAACTCCTGCCCTCAAACTCATGCACTGAAACTCAAGCTCTGAATCTCCTGTCCTGAAACTCATCCCCTGAATGTCATGCTCTGAAACTCAAGCCCTGATTCTCCTGCCCTGAAACTCATGCCCTGAAACTCATGCCCTGAATCTCATGCCCTGAAACTGTTGCTCTGAAACTGCTGCGCTGAATCTCAAGCCCGGAAACCACAGACCTGAAACTCATGCCCTGAAACTCTTGTCCTGAATCTCATGCCCTGAAACTCCTGCCCTCAATCCCCTGTCCTGAATCACATGCCCTGAAACTGCTGCCCTGAATATCATGCCATGAATCTCATATCCTGAAACTCATGCCCTGAATTACATGCCCTGAAACTCCTTCACTGAAACTCATGCCCTGAAACTCATGCCCTGAATATCATGCCCTGAAACTCAAACCCTGAATCTCCTGCCCTGAAACAAATGCCCTAAATCTCATACCCTGAAACTCCTGCCCTGAAACTCATGCACTGAAACTCATGCCCTGTTCACATGCCCTAAAACTCCTGTCCTAAATCGTCTGCCCAGAAACTCATACCCTGAATAACATGCCCTGAAATTCCTGCTCTGAATCTCATCCCCTGAAACTCCTGCCCTCAAACTCATACACTGAAACTCATGCCCTGAATCACATGCCGTGAAATTCATGCACTGAAATTCATCCCCTGAATATCATGCTCTGAAACTCAAGCCCTGATTCTCCTACTCTGAAACTCATGCCCTGAAACTCGCCCTGAATCTGATGCCCTGAAACTGCTGCTCTGAAACTGCTGCTCTGAATCTCAAGCCCTGAAACCACAGACCTGAAACTCATGCCCTGAATTCATGTACTGAATCTCATGCTCTGAAACTCATGCCCTGAATCTCATGCCCTGAAACTGCTGCTCTCAAACTCATGCCCTAAAACTCATGCACTGAAACGCATGCCCTGAATCTCATGCGCTGAATCTCCTGTCCAGAATCTCATGTCCTGAATCTCATGCCCTGAAACTCATGCCCTGAATCTCATGCACTGAAACTCCTGCACTGAAACTCATGCCATGAATCTCATATCCTGAAACTCACGCCCTGAATTACATGCCGTGAAACTCCTGCCCTGAAACTCATGCCCTGAATCTCATGCCCTGAAACTCATGCCCTGATTCTCCTGCCCTGAAACTCATGCCCTCAATCTCATTCTCTGAAACTTCTGCCCTGAAACTCATGCCCTGAATCTCATGCTCTGAAACTCCGGCCCTGAAACTCATGGACTGAAAGACATGTCATGAAACTCTTGCACTGAAACTCTTGCACTGAAACACCTGCCTGAATCTCCTGCCCTGAATCTCCTGCCCTGAAACTGCTGCCCTGAATCTCAAGCCCTGAAACCACAGACCTGAAACCCATGCCCTGAAAATCATGTCGTGAATCTCATGCCCTGAAACTCATGCCCTGAATCTCATGCCGTGAAACTCATGCCCTGAAACTCATGCACTGAAACTCATGCCCTGAATCTCATGCCCTGAAACTCCTGTCCTGAATCTCATGCCCTGAAACTCATGCTCTCAAACTCATGCCCTGAAACTCATGCACTGAAACTCATGCCCTTAATCTCATGCCCTGAAACTCATGCCCTGATTCTCCTGCCCTGAAACTCATGCCTTGAATCTCATGCACAAAATCTCATGACATTAAACTCTAGCCGTGAATCTCCTGCCCTGAAACTCATGCACTGAATCTCATGCTCTGAAACTCATGCCCTGAATCTCATGCCCTGAAACTGCTGCTCTGAAACTGCTGCGCTGAATATCAAGCCCGGAAAGTACAGACCTGAAACTCATGCCCTGAAACTCATGTACTGAATCTCATGCCCTGAAACTCATGTCCTGAATCTCATGCCCTGAATCTCATGCCGTGAAACTCCTGCCCTCAAACTCATGCACTGAAACTCAAGCTCTGAATCTCCTGTCCTGAAACTCATCCCCTGAATGTCATGCTCTGAAACTCAAGCCCTGAAACTCAAACCCTGAATCTCCTGCCCTGAAACAAATGCCCTAAATCTCATACCCTGAAACTCCTGCCCTGAAACTCATGCACTGAAACTCATGCCCTGTTCACATGCCCTAAAACTCCTGTCCTAAATCATCTGCCCAGAAACTCATACCCTGAATAACATGCCCTGAAATTCCTGCTCTGAATCTCATCCCCTGAAACTCCTGCCCTCAAACTCATACACTGAAACTCATGCCCTGAATCACATGCCGTGAAATTCATGCACTGAAACTCATCCCCTGAATATCATGCTCTGAAACTCAAGCCATGATTCTCCTACTCTGAAACTCATGCCCTGAAACTCGCCCTGAATCTGATGCCCTGAAACTGCTGCTCTGAAACTGCTGCTCTGAATCTCAAGCCCTGAAACCACAGACCTGAAACTCATGCCCTGAAACTCATGTCCTGAATCTCATGCCCTGAAACTCCTGCCCTCAAACCCATGCACTGAAACTCATTCCCTGAATCTCATGCCTTCAAACTCCTGTCCTGAATCACATGCCCTGAAACTCATGCCCTGAATCTCATCCCTGAAACTACTGCACTGAAACTCATATCCTGAATCTCATGCCCTGAAACTGCTGCCCTGAATATCATGCCATGAATCTCATATCCTGAAACTCATGACCTGAATTACATGCAATGAAACTCCATCACTGAAACTCATGCCTTGAAACTCATGCCCTGAATATCATGCCCTGAAAATCAAACCCTGAATCTCCTGCCCTGAAACTCATGCCCTAAATCTCATACCCTGAAACTCCTGCCCTGAAACTCATGCACAAAAACTCATGACCTGTTCACACGCCCTAAAACTCCTGCCCTGAATCATCTGCCCTGAAACTCATGCCCTGAATCACATGCCCTAAAATTCCTGCCCTGAAACTCATGCCCTGAATCTCATGCCAAAAAAACTCCTGCCCTCAAACTCATACACTGAAACTCATGCACTGAAACTCATGCCCTGAATCTCATGTCTTGAAACTCCTGTCCTGAATCTCATGCCCTGTAACTCATGCCCTGAATCTCATGCTCTGAAACTCCTGCACTGAAACTCATGCCCTAAATCTCATACCCTGAAACTCCTGCCCTGAAACTCTTGCACTGAAACCCATGCCCTGAATCACATGCCCTAACACTCCTGCCCTGAATCATCTGCCCTGAAACTCATTATCTGAATCACATGCCCTGAAATTCCTGCCCTGAATCTCATGCCCTGAAACTCAAGCCCTGAATCTCATGCCCTGAAACTCCTGCTCTTAAACTCATGCCCTGAAACTCATGCACTGAAACTCATGCCTTGAATCTCATGCGCTGAAACTCCTGTCCTGAATCTCATGTCCTGAATCTCATGCCCTGAAACTCATGCCCTGAATCTCATGCACTGAAACTCCTGCACTGAAACTCATGCCATGAATCTCATATCCTGAAACTCACGCCCTGAATTACATGCCGTGAAACTCCTGCCCTGAAACTCATGCTCTGAATCTCATGCCCTGAAACTCATGCCCTGATTCTCCTGCCCTGAATCTCCTGCCCTGAAACTCATGCCCTGAATCTCCTGTCCTGAAACTGATGCCCTGAATCTCATCCCCTGAATCTCATGCTCTGAAACTCAAGCCCTGATTCTCCTGCCCTGAAACTCATGCCCTGATTCTCATGCCCTGAAACTGCTGCTCTGAAACTGCTGCGCTGAATCTCAAGCCCGGAACCACAGACCTGAAACTCATGCCCTGAAACTCATGTACTGAATCTCATGCCCTGAAACTCATGTCCTGAATCTCATGCCCTGAAACACCTGCCCTCAAACCCATGCACTGAAACTCATGCCCTGAATCTCATGCCTTCAAAGTCCTGTCCTGAATCACATGCCCTGAAACTCATGCCCTGAAACTGCTGCCCTGAATATCATGCCATGAATCTCATATACTGAAACTCATGCCCTGAATTACATGCCCTGAAACTCCTTCACTGAAACTCATGCCCTGAAACTCAAACCCTGAATCTCCTGCCCTGAAACTCATGCCCTAAATCTCATACCCTGAAACTCCTGCCCTGAATCGTCTGCCCATAAACTCCTGCCCTGAATCACATGCCCTGAATCTCATGCCGTGAAACTCCTGCCCTCAAACTCATGCACTAAAACTCATGCTCTGAATCTCCTGCCCTGAAACTCCTGCACTGAAACACGTGCCCTAAAACACCTGCCTTGATACTCAAGCCCCGAATCTCATGCCCTGAATCTCCTGCCCTGAATCTTCTGCTTTCAAACTCATGCCCTGAATCTCATGCCCTGAAACTCTTGCACTGAAACACCTACCCTAGAACTCATGCCCTCAATCTCATGCCCTGAAATTCCTGCCCTGAAACTCATGCCCTGAATCTCACGCCCTGAAACCACAGACCTGAAACTCATGCCCTGAATCTCCTGTTCTGAAACTCATGCCCTGAATCTCATGCCGTGAAATTCATGCACTGAAACTCATCCCCTGAATGTCATGCTCTGAAACTCAAGCCCTGATTCTCCTACCCTGAAACTCATGCCCTGAAACTCATGCCCTGAATCTGATGCCCTGAAACTGCTGCTCTGAAACTGCTGCGCTGAATCTCAAGCCCTGAAACCACAGACTTGAAACTCATCCCCTGAATTCATGTACTGAATCTCATGCCCTGAAACTCATGTCCTGAATCTCATGCCCTGAAACTCCTGCCCTCAAACCCATGCACTGAAACTCATTCCCTGAATCTCATGCCTTCAAACTCCTGTCCTGAATCACATGCCCTGAAACTCATGCCCTGAATCTCATCCCTGAAACTACTGCACTGAAACTCATGTCCTGAATCTCATGCCCTGAAACTGCTGCCCTGAATATCATGCCATGAATCCCATATCCTGAAATTCATGACCTGAATTACATGCCCTGAAACTCCTTCACTGAAACTCATGCCCTGAAACTCATGCCCTAAATCTCATACCCTGAAACTCCTGCCCTGAAACTCATGCACTAAAACTCATGACCTGTTCACACGCCCTAAAACGCCTGCCCTGAATCATCTGCCCTGAAACTCATGCCCTGAATCACATGCCCTGAAATTCCTGCCCTGAAACTCATGCCCTGAATCTCATGCCAAAAAAACTCCTGCCCTCAAACTCATACACTGAAACTCATGCACTGAAACTCATGCCCTGAATCTCATGCCTTGAAACTCCTGTCCTGAATCTCATGCTCTGAAACTCATGTCCTGAATCTCATGCCCTGAAACTCCTGCCCTCAAACCCATGCACTGAAACTCATGCCCTGAATCTCATGCCTTCAAACTCCTGTCCTGAATCACATGCCCTGAAACTCATGCCCTGAAACTGCTGCCCTGAATATCATGCCATGAATCTCATATCCTGAAACTCATGCCCTGAATTACATGCCCTGAAAGTCCTTCACTGAAACTCATGTCCTGAATATCATGCCCTGAAACTCAAACCCTGAATCTCCTGCCCTGAAACTCATGCCCTAAATCTCATACCCTGAAACTCCTGCCCTGAAACTCTTGCACTGAAACTCATGACCTGTTCACATGCCAAAAAAACTCCTGCCCTCAAACTCATACACTGAAACTCATGCACTGAAACTCATGCCCTGAATCTCATGCCTTGAAACTCCTGTCCTGAATCTCATGCCCTGAAACTAATGCCCTGAATCTCATGCCCTGAATCTCCTGCACTGAAACTCATGCCCTAAATCTCATACCCTGAAACTCCTGCCCTGAAACTCTTGCACTGAAACTCATGCCCTGAATCACATGCCCTAAAACTCCTGCCCTGAATCATCTGCTCTGAAACTCATTATCTGAATCACATGCCCTGAAATTCCTGCCCTGAATCTCATGCCCTGAAACTCCAGCCCTGAATCTCATGCCCTGAAACTCCTGCTCTCAAACTCATGCCCTGAAACTCATGCACTGAAACGCATGCCCTGAATCTCATGCGCTGAAACTCCTGTCCTGAATCTCATGTCCTGAATCTCATGCCCAGAAACTCATGCCCTGAATCTCATGCACTGAAACTACTGCACTGAAACTCATGTCCTGAATCTCATGCCCTGAAACTGCTGCCCTGAATATCATGCCATGAATCTCATATCCTGAAACTCATGACCTGAATTACATGCCCTGAAACTCCTTCACTGAAACTCATGCCCTGAAACTCATGCCCTAAATCTCATACCCTGAAACTCCTGCCCTGAAACTCATGCACTAAAACTCATGACCTGTTCACACGCCCTAAATCTCCTGCCCTGAATCATCTGCCCTGAAACTCATGCCCTGAATCTCATGCCAAAAAAACTCCTGCCCTCAAACTCATACACTGAAACTCATGCACTGAAACTCATGCCCTGAATCTCATGCCTTGAAACTCCTGTCCTGAATCTCATGCACTGAAACTCATGTCCTGAATCTCATGTCCTGAAACTCCTGCCCTGAATCTCATGCCGTGAAACTCATGCCCTGAAACTCATGCACTGAAACTCATGCCCTGAATCTCATGCCCTGAAACTCCTGTCCTGAATCTCATGCCCTGAAACTCATGCTCTCAAACTCATGCCCTGAAACTCATGCACTGAAACTCATGCCCTTAATCTCATGCCCTGAAACTCATGCCCTGATTCTCCTGCCCTGAAACTCATGCCTTGAATCTCATGCACAAAATCTCATGACCTTAAACTCTAGCCGTGAATCTCCTGCCCTGAAACTCATGCACTGAATCTCATGCTCTGAAACTCATGCCCTGAATCTCATGCCCTGAAACTGCTGCTCTGAAACTGCTGCGCTGAATATCAAGCCCGGAAACTACAGACCTGAAATTCATGCCCGGAAACTACAGACCTGAAACTCATGCCCTGAAACTCATGTACTGAATCTCATGCCCTGAAACTCATGTCCTGAATCTCATGCCCTGAATCTCATGCCGTGAAACTCCTGCCCTCAAACTCATGCACTGAAACTCAAGCTCTGAATCTCCTGTCCTGAAACTCATCCCCTGAATGTCATGCTCTGAAACTCAAGCCCTGATTCTCCTGCCCTGAAACTCATGCCCTGAAACTCATGCCCTGAATCTCATGCCCTGAAACTGTTGCTCTGAAACTGCTGCGCTGAATCTCAAGCCCGGAAACCACAGACCTGAAACTCATGCCTTGAAACTCTTGTCCTGAATCTCATGCCCTGAAACTCCTGCCCTCAATCCCCTGTCCTGAATCACATGCCCTGAAACTGCTGCCCTGAATATCATGCCATGAATCTCATATCCTGAAACTCATGCCCTGAATTACATGCCCTGAAACTCCTTCACTGAAACTCATGCCCTGAAACTCATGCCCTGAATATCATGCCCTGAAACTCAAACCCTGAATCTCCTGCCCTGAAACAAATGCCCTAAATCTCATACCCTGAAACTCCTGCCCTGAAACTCATGCACTGAAACTCATGCCCTGTTCACATGCCCTAAAACTCCTGTCCTAAATCGTCTGCCCAGAAACTCATACCCTGAATAACATGCCCTGAAATTCCTGCTCTGAATCTCATCCCCTGAAACTCCTGCCCTCAAACTCATACACTGAAACTCATGCCCTGAATCACATGCCGTGAAATTCATGCACTGAAATTCATCCCCTGAATATCATGCTCTGAAACTCAAGCCCTGATTCTCCTACTCTGAAACTCATGCCCTGAAACTCGCCCTGAATCTGATGCCCTGAAACTGCTGCTCTGAAACTGCTGCTCTGAATCTCAAGCCCTGAAACCACAGACCTGAAACTCATGCCCTGAATTCATGTACTGAATCTCATGCTCTGAAACTCATGCCCTGAATCTCATGCCCTGAAACTGCTGCTCTGAAACTGCTGCGCTGAATATCAAGCCCGGAAACTACAGACCTGAAATTCATGCCCGGAAACTACAGACCTGAAACTCATGCCCTGAAACTCATGTCCTGAATCTCATGCCCTGAAACTCCTGCCCTCAAACCCATGCACTGAAACTCATTCCCTGAATCTCATGCCTTCAAACTCCTGTCCTGAATCACATGCCCTGAAACTCATGCCCTGAATCTCATCCCTGAAACTACTGCACTGAAACTCATATCCTGAATCTCATGCCCTGAAACTGCTGCCCTGAATATCATGCCATGAATCTCATATCCTGAAACTCATGACCTGAATTACATGCAATGAAACTCCATCACTGAAACTCATGCCCTGAAACTCATGCCCTGAATATCATGCCCTGAAAATCAAACCCTGAATCTCCTGCCCTGAAACTCATGCCCTAAATCTCATACCCTGAAACTCCTGCCCTGAAACTCATGCACAAAAACTCATGACCTGTTCACACGCCCTAAAACTCCTGCCCTGAATCATCTGCCCTGAAACTCATGCCCTGAATCACATGCCCTAAAATTCCTGCCCTGAAACTCATGCCCTGAATCTCATGCCAAAAAAACTCCTGCCCTCAAACTCATACACTGAAACTCATGCACTGAAACTCATGCCCTGAATCTCATGTCTTGAAACTCCTGTCCTGAATCTCATGCCCTGTAACTCATGCCCTGAATCTCATGCTCTGAAACTCCTGCACTGAAACTCATGCCCTAAATCTCATACCCTGAAACTCCTGCCCTGAAACTCTTGCACTGAAACCCATGCCCTGAATCACATGCCCTAACACTCCTGCCCTGAATCATCTGCCCTGAAACTCATTATCTGAATCACATGCCCTGAAATTCCTGCCCTGAATCTCATGCCCTGAAACTCAAGCCCTGAATCTCATGCCCTGAAACTCCTGCTCTTAAACTCATGCCCTGAAACTCATGCACTGAAACTCATGCCTTGAATCTCATGCGCTGAAACTCCTGTCCTGAATCTCATGTCCTGAATCTCATGCCCTGAAACTCATGCCCTGAATCTCATGCACTGAAACTCCTGCACTGAAACTCATGCCATGAACCTCATATCCTGAAACTCACGCCCTGAATTACATGCCGTGAAACTCCTGCCCTGAAACTCATGCTCTGAATCTCATGCCCTGAAACTCATGCCCTGATTCTCCTGCCCTGAATCTCCTGCCCTGAAACTCATGCCCTGAATCTCCTGTCCTGAAACTGATGCCCTGAATCTCATCCCCTGAATCTCATGCTCTGAAACTCAAGCCCTGATTCTCCTACCCTGAAACTCATGCCCTGAAACTCATGCCCTGAATCTGATGCCCTGAAACTGCTGCTCTGAAACTGCTGTGCTGAATCTCAAGCCCTGAAACCACAGACTTGAAACTCATCCCCTGAATTCATGTACTGAATCTCATGCCCTGAAACTCATGTCCTGAATCTCATGCCCTGAAACTCCTGCCCTCAAACCCATGCACTGAAACTCATTCCCTGAATCTCATGCCTTCAAACTCCTGTCCTGAATCACATGCCCTGAAACTCATGCCCTGAATCTCATCCCTGAAACTACTGCACTGAAACTCATGTCCTGAATCTCATGCCCTGAAACTGCTGCCCTGAATATCATGCCATGAATCTCATATCCTGAAATTCATGACCTGAATTACGTGCCCTGAAACTCCTTCACTGAAACTCATGCCCTGAAACTCATGCCCTAAATCTCATACCCTGAAACTCCTGCCCTGAAACTCATGCACTAAAACTCATGACCTGTTCACACGCCCTAAAACTCCTGCCCTGAATCATCTGCCCTGAAACTCATGCCCTGAATCACATGCCCTGAAATTCCTGCCCTGAAACTCATGCCCTGAATCTCATGCCAAAAAAACTCCTGCCCTCAAACTCATACACTGAAACTCATGCACTGAAACTCATGCCCTGAATCTCATGCCTTGAAACTCCTGTCCTGAATCTCATGCTCTGAAACTCATGTCCTGAATCTCATGCCCTGAAACTCCTGCCCTCAAACCCATGCACTGAAACTCATGCCCTGAATCTCATGCCTTCAAACTCCTGTCCTGAATCACATGCCCTGAAACTCATGCCCTGAAACTGCTGCCCTGAATATCATGCCAAGAATCTCATATCCTGAAACTCATGCCCTGAATTACATGCCCTGAAAGTCCTTCACTGAAACTCATGTCCTGAATATCATGCCCTGAAACTCAAACCCTGAATCTCCTGCCCTGAAACTCATGCCCTAAATCTCATACCCTGAAACTCCTGCCCTGAAACTCTTGCACTGAAACTCATGACCTGTTCACATGCCAAAAAAACTCCTGCCCTCAAACTCATACACTGAAACTCATGCACTGAAACTCATGCCCTGAATCTCATGCCTTGAAACTCCTGTCCTGAATCTCATGCCCTGAAACTAATGCCCTGAATCTCATGCCCTGAATCTCCTGCACTGAAACTCATGCCCTAAATCTCATACCCTGAAACTCCTGCCCTGAAACTCTTGCACTGAAACTCATGCCCTGAATCACATGCCCTAAAACTCCTGCCCTGAATCATCTGCTCTGAAACTCATTATCTGAATCACATGCCCTGAAATTCCTGCCCTGAATCTCATGCCCTGAAACTCCAGCCCTGAATCTCATGCCCTGAAACTCCTGCTCTCAAACTCATGCCCTGAAACTCATGCACTGAAACGCATGCCCTGAATCTCATGCCCTAAAACTCCTGCCCTGAATCATCTGCTCTGAAACTCATTATCTGAATCACATGCCCTGAAATTCCTGCCCTGAATCTCATGCCCTGAAACTCCAGCCCTGAATCTCATGCCCTGAAACTCCTGCTCTCAAACTCATGCCCTGAAACTCATGCACTGAAACGCATGCCCTGAATCTCATGCGCTGAAACTCCTGTCCTGAATCTCATGTCCTGAATCTCATGCCCAGAAACTCATGCCCTGAATCTCATGCACTGAAACTACTGCACTGAAACTCATGTCCTGAATCTCATGCCCTGAAACTGCTGCCCTGAATATCATGCCATGAATCTCATATCCTGAAACTCATGACCTGAATTACATGCCCTGAAACTCCTTCACTGAAACTCATGCCCTGAAACTCATGCCCTAAATCTCATACCCTGAAACTCCTGCCCTGAAACTCATGCACTAAAACTCATGACCTGTTCACACGCCCTAAATCTCCTGCCCTGAATCATCTGCCCTGAAACTCATGCCCTGAATCTCATGCCAAAAAAACTCCTGCCCTCAAACTCATACACTGAAACTCATGCACTGAAACTCATGCCCTGAATCTCATGCCTTGAAACTCCTGTCCTGAATCTCATGCACTGAAACTCATGTCCTGAATCTCATGTCCTGAAACTCCTGCCCTGAATCTCATGCCGTGAAACTCATGCCCTGAAACTCATGCACTGAAACTCATGCCCTGAATCTCATGCCCTGAAACTCCTGTCCTGAATCTCATGCCCTGAAACTCATGCTCTCAAACTCATGCCCTGAAACTCATGCACTGAAACTCATGCCCTTAATCTCATGCCCTGAAACTCATGCCCTGATTCTCCTGCCCTGAAACTCATGCCTTGAATCTCATGCACAACATCTCATGACCTTAAACTCTAGCCGTGAATCTCCTGCCCTGAAACTCATGCACTGAATCTCATGCTCTGAAACTCATGCCCTGAATCTCATGCCCTGAAACTGCTGCTCTGAAACTGCTGCGCTGAATATCAAGCCCGGAAATTACAGACCTGAAATTCATGCCCGGAAACTACAGACCTGAAACTCATGCCCTGAAACTCATGTACTGAATCTCATGCCCTGAAACTCATGTCCTGAATCTCATGCCCTGAATCTCATGCCGTGAAACTCCTGCCCTCAAACTCATGCACTGAAACTCAAGCTCTGAATCTCCTGTCCTGAAACTCATCCCCTGAATGTCATGCTCTGAAACTCAAGCCCTGATTCTCCTGCCCTGAAACTCATGCCCTGAAACTCATGCCCTGAATCTCATGCCCTGAAACTGTTGCTCTGAAACTGCTGCGCTGAATCTCAAGCCCGGAAACCACAGACCTGAAACTCATGCCCTGAAACTCTTGTCCTGAATCTCATGCCCTGAAACTCCTGCCCTCAATCCCCTGTCCTGAATCACATGCCCTGAAACTGCTGCCCTGAATATCATGCCATGAATCTCATATCCTGAAACTCATGCCCTGAATTACATGCCCTGAAACTCCTTCACTGAAACTCATGCCCTGAAACTCATGCCCTGAATATCATGCCCTGAAACTCAAACCCTGAATCTCCTGCCCTGAAACAAATGCCCTAAATCTCATACCCTGAAACTCCTGCCCTGAAACTCATGCACTGAAACTCATGCCCTGTTCACATGCCCTAAAACTCCTGTCCTAAATCGTCTGCCCAGAAACTCATACCCTGAATAACAAGCCCTGAAATTCCTGCTCTGAATCTCATCCCCTGAAACTACTGCCCTCAAACTCATACACTGAAACTCATGCCCTGAATCACATGCCGTGAAATTCATGCACTGAAATTCATCCCCTGAATATCATGCTCTGAAACTCAAGCCCTGATTCTCCTACTCTGAAACTCATGCCCTGAAACTCGCCCTGAATCTGATGCCCTGAAACTGCTGCTCTGAAACTACTGCTCTGAATCTCAAGCCCTGAAACCACAGACCTGAAACTCATGCCCTGAATTCATGTACTGAATCTCATGCCCTGAAACTCATGTCCTGAATCTCATGCCCTGAAACTCCTGCCTTCAAACCCATGCACTGAAACTCATTCCCTGAATCTCATGCCTTCAAACTCCTGTCCTGAATCACATGCCCTGAAACTCATGCCCTGAATCTCATCCCTGAAACTACTGCACTGAAACTCATATCCTGAATCTCATGCCCTGAAACTGCTGCCCTGAATATCATGCCATGAATCTCATATCCTGAAACTCATGACCTGAATTACATGCAATGAAACTCCATCACTGAAACTCATGCCCTGAAACTCATGCCCTGAATATCATGCCCTGAAAATCAAACCCTGAATCTCCTGCCCTGAAACTCATGCCCTAAATCTCATACCCTGAAACTCCTGCCCTGAAACTCATGCACAAAAACTCATGACCTGTTCACACGCCCTAAAACTCCTGCCCTGAATCATCTGCCCTGAAACTCATGCCCTGAATCACATGCCCTAAAATTCCTGCCCTGAAACTCATGCCCTGAATCTCATGCCAAAAAAACTCCTGCCCTCAAACTCATACACTGAAACTCATGCACTGAAACTCATGCCCTGAATCTCATGTCTTGAAACTCCTGTCCTGAATCTCATGCCCTGTAACTCATGCCCTGAATCTCATGCTCTGAAACTCCTGCACTGAAACTCATGCCCTAAATCTCATACCCTGAAACTCCTGCCCTGAAACTCTTGCACTGAAACCCATGCCCTGAATCACATGCCCTAACACTCCTGCCCTGAATCATCTGCCCTGAAACTCATTATCTGAATCACATGCCCTGAAATTCCTGCCCTGAATCTCATGCCCTGAAACTCAAGCCCTGAATCTCATGCCCTGAAACTCCTGCTCTTAAACTCATGCCCTGAAACTCATGCACTGAAACTCATGCCTTGAATCTCATGCGCTGAAACTCCTGTCCTGAATCTCATGTCCTGAATCTCATGCCCTGAAACTCATGCCCTGAATCTCATGCACTGAAACTCCTGCACTGAAACTCATGCCATGAATCTCATATCCTGAAACTCACGCCCTGAATTACATGCCGTGAAACTCCTGCCCTGAAACTCATGCTCTGAATCTCATGCCCTGAAACTCATGCCCTGATTCTCCTGCCCTGAATCTCCTGCCCTGAAACTCATGCCCTGAATCTCCTGTCCTGAAACTGATGCCCTGAATCTCATCCCCTGAATCTCATGCTCTGAAACTCAAGCCCTGATTCTCCTGCCCTGAAACTCATGCCCTGATTCTCATGCCCTGAAACTGCTGCTCTGAAACTGCTGCGCTGAATCTCAAGCCCGGAACCACAGACCTGAAACTCATGCCCTGAAACTCATGTACTGAATCTCATGCCCTGAAACTCATGTCCTGAATCTCATGCCCTGAAACACCTGCCCTCAAACCCATGCACTGAAACTCATGCCCTGAATCTCATGCCTTCAAACTCCTGTCCTGAATCACATGCCCTGAAACTCATGCCCTGAAACTGCTGCCCTGAATATCATGCCATGAATCTCATATACTGAAACTCATGCCCTGAATTACATGCCCTGAAACTCCTTCACTGAAACTCATGCCCTGAAACTCAAACCCTGAATCTCCTGCCCTGAAACTCATGCCCTAAATCTCATACCCTGAAACTCCTGCCCTGAATCGTCTGCCCATAAACTCCTGCCCTGAATCACATGCCCTGAATCTCATGCCGTGAAACTCCTGCCCTCAAACTCATGCACTAAAACTCATGCTCTGAATCTCCTGCCCTGAAACTCCTGCACTGAAACACGTGCCCTAAAACACCTGCCTTGATACTCAAGCCCCGAATCTCATGCCCTGAATCTCCTGCCCTGAATTTTCTGCTTTCAAACTCATGCCCTGAATCTCATGCCCTGAAACTCTTGCACTGAAACACCTACCCTAGAACTCATGCCCTCAATCTCATGCCCTGAAATTCCTGCCCTGAAACTCATGCCCTGAATCTCACGCCCTGAAACCACAGACCTGAAACTCATGCCCTGAAACCACAGACCTGAAACTCATGCCCTGAATCTCATGCCGTGAAATTCATGCACTGAAACTCATCCCCTGAATGTCATGCTCTGAAACTCAAGCCCTGATTCTCCTACCCTGAAACTCATGCCCTGAAACTCATGCCCTGAATCTGATGCCCTGAAACTGCTGCTCTGAAACTGCTGCGCTGAATCTCAAGCCCTGAAACCACAGACTTGAAACTCATCCCCTGAATTCATGTACTGAATCTCATGCCCTGAAACTCATGTCCTGAATCTCATGCCTTCAAACTCCTGTCCTGAATCACATGCCCTGAAACTCATGCCCTGAATCTCATCCCTGAAACTACTGCACTGAAACTCATGTCCTGAATCTCATGCCCTGAAACTGCTGCCCTGAATATCATGCCATGAATCTCATATCCTGAAATTCATGACCTGAATTACATGCCCTGAAACTCCTTCACTGAAACTCATGCCCTGAAACTCATGCCCTAAATCTCATACCCTGAAACTCCTGCCCTGAAACTCATGCACTAAAACTCATGACCTGTTCACACACCCTAAAACTCCTGCCCTGAATCATCTGCCCTGAAACTCATGCCCTGAATCACATGCCCTGAAATTCCTGCCCTGAAACTCATGCCCTGAATCTCATGCCAAAAAAACTCCTGCCCTCAAACTCATACACTGAAACTCATGCACTGAAACTCATGCCCTGAATCTCATGCCTTGAAACTCCTGTCCTGAATCTCATGCTCTGAAACTCATGTCCTGAATCTCATGCCCTGAAACTCCTGCCCTCAAACCCATGCACTGAAACTCATGCCCTGAATCTCATGCCTTCAAACCCCTGTCCTGAATCACATGCCCTGAAACTCATGCCCTGAAACTGCTGCCCTGAATATCATGCCATGAATCTCATATCCTGAAACTCATGCCCTGAATTACATGCCCTGAAAGTCCTTCACTGAAACTCATGTCCTGAATATCATGCCCTGAAACTCAAACCCTGAATCTCCTGCCCTGAAACTCATGCCCTAAATCTCATACCCTGAAACTCCTGCCCTGAAACTCTTGCACTGAAACTCATGACCTGTTCACATGCCAAAAAAACTCCTGCCCTCAAACTCATACACTGAAACTCATGCACTGAAACTCATGCCCTGAATCTCATGCCCTGAAACTCCTGTCCTGAATCTCATGCCCTGAAACTAATGCCCTGAATCTCATGCCCTGAATCTCCTGCACTGAAACTCATGCCCTAAATCTCATACCCTGAAACTCCTGCCCTGAAACTCTTGCACTGAAACTCATGCCCTGAATCACATGCCCTAAAACTCCTGCCCTGAATCATCTGCTCTGAAACTCATTATCTGAATCACATGCCCTGAAATTCCTGCCCTGAATCTCATGCCCTGAAACTCCAGCCCTGAATCTCATGCCCTGAAACTCCTGCTCTCAAACTCATGCCCTGAAACTCATGCACTGAAACGCATGCCCTGAATCTCATGCCCTAAAACTCCTGCCCTGAATCATCTGCTCTGAAACTCATTATCTGAATCACATGCCCTGAAATTCCTGCCCTGAATCTCATGCCCTGAAACTCCAGCCCTGAATCTCATGCCCTGAAACTCCTGCTCTCAAACTCATGCCCTGAAACTCATGCACTGAAACGCATGCCCTGAATCTCATGCGCTGAAACTCCTGTCCTGAATCTCATGTCCTGAATCTCATGCCCAGAAACTCATGCCCTGAATCTCATGCACTGAAACTACTGCACTGAAACTCATGTCCTGAATCTCATGCCCTGAAACTGCTGCCCTGAATATCATGCCATGAATCTCATATCCTGAAACTCATGACCTGAATTACATGCCCTGAAACTCCTTCACTGAAACTCATGCCCTGAAACTCATGCCCTAAATCTCATACCCTGAAACTCCTGCCCTGAAACTCATGCACTAAAACTCATGACCTGTTCACACGCCCTAAATCTCCTGCCCTGAATCATCTGCCCTGAAACTCATGCCCTGAATCTCATGCCAAAAAAACTCCTGCCCTCAAACTCATACACTGAAACTCATGCACTGAAACTCATGCCCTGAATCTCATGCCTTGAAACTCCTGTCCTGAATCTCATGCACTGAAACTCATGTCCTGAATCTCATGTCCTGAAACTCCTGCCCTGAATCTCATGCCGTGAAACTCATGCCCTGAAACTCATGCACTGAAACTCATGCCCTGAATCTCATGCCTTCAAACTCCTGTCCTGAATCACATGCCCTGAAACTCATGCCCTGAAACTGCTGCCCTGAATATCATGCCATGAATCTCATATCCTGAAACTCATGCCCTGAATTACATGCCCTGAAAGTCCTTCACTGAAACTCATGTCCTGAATATCATGCCCTGAAACTCAAACCCTGAATCTCCTGCCCTGAAACTCATGCCCTAAATCTCATACCCTGAAACTCCTGCCCTGAAACTCTTGCACTGAAACTCATGACCTGTTCACATGCCAAAAAAACTCCTGCCCTCAAACTCATACACTGAAACTCATGCACTGAAACTCATGCCCTGAATCTCATGCCTTGAAACTCCTGTCCTGAATCTCATGCCCTGAAACTAATGCCCTGAATCTCATGCCCTGAATCTCCTGCACTGAAACTCATGCCCTAAATCTCATACCCTGAAACTCCTGCCCTGAAACTCTTGCACTGAAACTCATGCCCTGAATCACATGCCCTAAAACTCCTGCCCTGAATCATCTGCTCTGAAACTCATTATCTGAATCACATGCCCTGAAATTCCTGCCCTGAATCTCATGCCCTGAAACTCCAGCCCTGAATCTCATGCCCTGAAACTCCTGCTCTCAAACTCATGCCCTGAAACTCATGCACTGAAACGCATGCCCTGAATCTCATGCGCTGAAACTCCTGTCCTGAATCTCATGTCCTGAATCTCATGCCCAGAAACTCATGCCCTGAATCTCATGCACTGAAACTCCTGCACTGAAACTCATGCCATGAATCTCATTTCCTGAAACTCACGCCCTGAATTACATGCCGTGAAACTCCTGCCCTGAAACTCATGCCCTGAATCTCATGCCCTGAAACTCATGCCCTGATTGTCCTGCCCTGAAACTCATGCCCTGAATCTCATGCCCTGAAACTTCTGCCCTGAAACTCATGCCCTGAATCTCATGCCCTGAAACTCCTGCTCTCAAACTCATGCCCTGAATCTCATGCCCTGAAACTCCTGCCCTCAAACCCATGCACTGAAACTCATGCCCTGAATCTCATGCCTTCAAACTCCTGTCCTGAATCACATGCCCTGAAACTCATGCCCTGAAACTGCTGCCCTGAATATCATGCCATGAATCTCATATCCTGAAACTCATGCCCTGAATTACATGCCCTGAAAGTCCTTCACTGAAACTCATGTCCTGAATATCATGCCCTGAAACTCAAACCCTGAATCTCCTGCCCTGAAACTCATGCCCTAAATGTCATACCCTGAAACTCCTGCCCTGAAACTCATGCACTGAAGCTCATGACCTGTTCACATGCCAAAAAAACTCCTGCCCTCAAACTCATACACTGAAACTCATGCCCTGAATCTCATGCCTTGAAACTCCTGTCCTGAATCTCATGCCCTGAAACTCATGCCCTGAATTTCATGCCCTGAATCTCCTGCACTGAAACTCATGCTCTAAATCTCATACCCTGAAACTCCTGCCCTGAAACTCTTGCACTGAAAATCATGCCCTGAATCACATGCCCTAAAACTCCTGCCCTGAATCATCTGCTCTGAAACTCATTATCTGAATCACATGCCCTGAAATTCCTGCCCTGAATCTCATGCCCTGAAACTCAAGCCCTGAATCTCATGCCCTGAAACTCCTGCTCTCAAACTCATGCCCTGAAACTCATGCACTGAAACGCATGCCCTGAATCTCATGCGCTGAAACTCCTGTCCTGAATCTCATGTCCTGAATCTCATGCCCAGAAACTCATGCCCTGAATCTCATGCACTGAAACTCCTGCACTGAAACTCATGCCATGAATCTCATATCCTGAAACTCACGCCCTGAATTACATGCCGTGAAACTCCTGCCCTGAAACTCATGCCCTGAATCTCATGCCCTGAAACTCATGCCCTGATTGTCCTGCCCTGAAACTCATGCCCTGAATCTCATGCCCTGAAACTTCTGCCCTGAAACTCATGCCCTGAATCTCATGCTCTGAAACTCCGGCCCTGAAACTCAAGCACTGAAAGACATGTTATGAAACTCTTGCACTGAAACTCTTGCACTGAAACACCTGCCTGAATCTCCTGCCCTGAATCTCCTGCCCTGAAACTGCTGCCCTGAATCTCAAGCCCTGAAACCACAGACCTGAAACCCATGCCCTGAAACTCATGTCGTGAGTCTCATGCCCTGAAGCTCATGCCCTGAATCTCATGCCCTGAATCTCATTTCCTGAAACTCACGCCCTGAATTACATGCCGTGAAACTCCTGCCCTGAAACTCATGCCCTGAATCTCATGCCCTGAAACTCATGCCCTGATTGTCCTGCCCTGAAACTCATGCCCTGAATCTCATGCCCTGAAACTTCTGCCCTGAAACTCATGCCCTGAATCTCATGCCCTGAAACTCCTGCTCTCAAACTCATGCCCTGAATCTCTTGCCCTGAAACTCCTGCCCTCAAACCCATGCACTGAAACTCATGCCCTGAATCTCATGCCTTCAAACTCCTGTCCTGAATCACATGCCCTGAAACTCATGCCCTGAAACTGCTGCCCTGAATATCATGCCATGAATCTCATATCCTGAAACTCATGCCCTGAATTACATGCCCTGAAAGTCCTTCACTGAAACTCATGTCCTGAATATCATGCCCTGAAACTCAAACCCTGAATCTCCTGCCCTGAAACTCATGCCCTGAATCTCATGCCGTGAAACTCATGCCCTGAAACTCATGCACTGAAACTCATGCCCTGAATCTCATGCCCTGAAACTCCTGTCCTGACTCTCATGCCCTGAAACTCATGCTCTCAAACTTATGCCCTGAAACTCATGCACTGAAACTCATGCCCTTAAACTCATGCCCTGAAACTCATGCCCTGATTCTCCTGCCCTGAAACTCATGCCTTGAATCTCATGCACAAAATCTCATGACCTTAAACTCTAGCCGTGAATCTCCTGCCCTGAAACTCATGCACTGAATCTCATGCTCTGAAACTCATGCCCTGAATCTCATGCCCTGAAACTGCTGCTCTGAAACTGCTGCGCTGAATATCAAGCCCGGAAACTACAGACCTGAAACTCATGCCCTGAAACTCATGTACTGAATCTCATGCCCTGAAACTCATGTCCTGAATCTCATGCCCTGAATCTCATGCCGTGAAACTCCTGCCCTCAAACTCATGCACTGAAACTCATGCTCTGAATCTCCTGTCCTGAAACTCATCCCCTGAATGTCATGCTCTGAAACTCAAGCCCTGATTCTCCTGCCCTGAAACTCATGACCTGAAACTCATGCCCTGAATTTCATGCCCTGAATCTGCTGCTCTGAAACTGCTGCGCTGAATCTCAAGCCCGGAAACCACAGACCTGAAACTCATGCCCTGAAACTCATGTCCTGAATCTCATGCCCTGAAACTGCTGCCCTGAATATCATGCCATGAATCTCATATCCTGAAACTCATCCCCTGAATTACATGCCCTGAAGCTCCTTCACTGAAACTCATGCCCTGAAACTCATGCCCTGAATATCATGCCCTGAAACTCAAACCCTGAATCTCCTGCCCTGAAATTCCTGCTCTGAATCTCATCCCCTGAAACTCCTGCCCTCAAACTCATACACTGAAACTCATGCACTGAAACTCATGCCCTGAATCTCATGCCTTGAAACTCCTGTCCTGAATCTCATGCCCTGAAACTCATGCCCTGAATCTCATGCCCTGAAACTCCTGCACTGAAACTCATGCCCTAAATCTCATACCCTGAAAATCCTGCCCTGAAACTCATGCACTTAAACTCATGCCCTGAATCACATGCCCTAAAACTCCTGCCCTGAATCATCTGCCCAGGAACTCATGCCCTGAATCACATGCCCTGAAATTCCTGCCCTGAATCTCATGCCCTGAAACTCATGTCCTTAATATCATGCCCTGAAACTCCTGCCTTCAAACCCATGCACTGAAACTCAAGCCCTGAATCTCATGCCTTCAAACTCCTGTCCTGAATCACATGCCCTGAAACTCATGCCCTGAAACTGCTGCCCTGAATATCATGCCATGAATCTCATATCCTGAAACTCATGCCCTGAATTACATGCCCTGAAACTCTTTCACTGAAACTCATGACCTGTTCACATGCCCTGAAACTCAAACCCTGAATCTCCTGCCCTGAAACTCATGCCCTAAATCTCATACCCTGAAACTCCTGCCCTGAAACTCATGCACTGAAACTCATGACCTGTTCTCATGCCCTATAACTCCTGCCCTGAATCATCTGCCCAGAAACTCCTGCCCTGAATCACATGCCCTGAATCTCATGCCCTGAAACTCCTGCACTGAAACTCATGCCATGAATCTCATATCCTGAAACTCACGCCCTGAATCTCATGCGCTAAATCTCATGACCTTAAACTCAAGACGTGAATTTCGTGCCCTGAAACTCATGCCCTGAATCTCATGCTCCGAAACTCCTGCCCTGAATCTCATGCACTGATAGACATGCCCTGAAACTCTTGCACTGAAACACCTGCCCTGAATATCCTGCCCTGAATCTCCTGCCCTGAAACTGCTGCCCCGAATCTCAAGCCCTGAAACCACAGACCTGAAACCAATGCCCTGTAACTCATGTCGTGAATCTCATGCCCTGAAACTCATGCCCTGAATCTCATGCCGTGAAACTCCTGCCCTCAAACTCATGCACTGAAACTCATGCTCTGAATCTCCTGCCCTGAAACTCCTGCACTGAAACACGTGCCCTAAAACACCTGCCTTGAAACTCAAGCCCCGAATCTCATGCCCTGAATCTCTTGCCCTGAATCTTCTGCTTTCAAACTCATGCCCTGAATCTCATGCCCTGAAACTCTTGCACTGAAACACCTACCCTAGAACTCATGCCCTGAATCTCATGCCCTGAAATTCCTGCCCTGAAACTCATGCCCTGAATCTCATGCCCTGAAACTCCTGCACTGAATCTCCTGCCACGAAATTCTTGCCCTGAATCTCAAGCCCTGAAACCACAGACCTGAAACTCATGCCCTGAAACTCTTGCACTGAAACACCTACCCTAGAAATCATGCCCTGAATCTCATACCCTGAAATTCCTGCCCTGAAATTCATGCCCTGAATCTCATGCCCTGAAACTCCTGCACTGAATCTCCTGCCACGAAATTCTTGCCCTGAATCTCAAGCCCTGAAACCA
This sequence comes from Mobula birostris, assembly GCF_030028105.1. Classification (NCBI taxonomy): domain Eukaryota; kingdom Metazoa; phylum Chordata; class Chondrichthyes; order Myliobatiformes; family Myliobatidae; genus Mobula; species Mobula birostris. The sequence goes on from NW_027274049.1 coordinate 92,849, forward strand.
CAGACCTGAAACTCATGCCCTGAAACTCATGTCCTGAATCTCATGCCCTGAAACTCCTGCCCTCAAACTCATGCACTGAAACTCATGCCCTGAATCTCCTGTCCTGAAACTCATGCCCTGAATCTCATGCCCTGAATCGCATGCCCTGAAATTCATGCACTGAAACACATCCCCTGAATCTCATGCTCTGAAACTCAAGCCCTGATTCTCCTGCCCTGAAACTCATGCCCTGAATCTCATACGCTGAATCTCATGCCCTGAACCTGCTGCTCTGAAACTGCTGCTCTGAATCTCAAGCCCTGAAACCACAGATCTGAAACTCATATCGTGAAACTGATGTCCTGAATCTCATGCCCTGAAACTCATGCACTGAATCTCATGCCGTGAAACTCCTGCCCTCAAACTCATGCACTGAAACTCATGCCCTGAATCTCCTGTCCTGAAACTGATGCCCTGAATCTCATGCCGTGAAATTCATGCACTGAAACTCATCCCCTGAATGTCATGCTCTGAAACCCAAGCCCTGATTTTCCTACCCTGAAACTCATGCCCTGAAACTCATGCCCTGAATCTGATGCCCTGAAACTGCTGCTCTGAAACTGCTGCGCTGAATCTCAAGCCCTGAAACCACAGACCTGAAACTCATCCCCTGAATTCATGTACTGAATCTCATGCCCTGAAACTCATGTCCTGAATCTCATGCCCTGAAACTCCTGCCCTCAAACCCATGCACTGAAAATCATTCCCTGAATCTCATGCCTTCAAACTCCTGTCCTGAATCACATGCCCTGAAACTCATGCCCTGAATCTCATCCCTGAAACTACTGCATTGAAACTCATGTCCTGAATCTCATGCCCTGAAACTGCTGCCCTGAATATCATGCCATGAATCTCATATCCTGAAACTCATGACCTGAATTACATGCCCTGAAACGCCTTCACAGAAACTCATGCCCTGAAACTCATGCCCTGAATATCATGCCCTGAAAATCAAACCCTGAATCTCCTGCCCTGAAACTTATGCCCTAAATCTCATACCCTGAAACTCATGCCCTGAAACTCATGAACTAAAACTCATGACCTGTTCACAGGCCCTAAAACTCCTGCCCTGAATCATCTGCTCTGAAACTCATGCCCTGAATCACATGCCCTGAAATTCCTGCCCTGAAACTCATGCCCTGAATCTCATGCCAAAAAAACTCCTGCCCTCAAACTCATACACTGAAACTCATGCACTGAAACTCATGCCCTGAATCTCATGCCTTGAAACTCCTGTCCTGAATCTCATGCCCTGAAACTCATGCCCTGAATCTCGTGCCCTGAAACTCCTGCACTGAAACTCATGCCCTAAATCTCATACCCTGAAACTCCTGCCCTGAAACTCTTGCACCGAAACTCATGCCCTGAATCACATGCCCTAAAACTCCTGCCCTGAATCATCTGCCCAGAAACTCATTATCTGAATCACATGCCCTGAAATTCCTGCCCTGAATCTCATGCCCTGAAACTCATGCCCTGAATCTCATGCCCTGAAACTCTTGCTCTCAAGCTCATGCCCTGAAACTCATGGACTGAAACTCCTGCACTGAAATTCATGCCATGAATCTCATGCCCTGAAACTCCTGCCCTCAAACCCATGCACTGAAACTCATTCCCTGAATCTCATGCCTTCAAACTCCTGTCCTGAATCACATGCCCTGAAACTCATGCCCTGAATCTCATCCCTGAAACTACTGCATTGAAACTCATGTCCTGAATCTCATGCCCTGAAACTGCTGCCCTGAATATCATGCCATGAATCTCATATCCTGAAACTGATGACCTGAATTACATGCCCTGAAACTCCTTCACTGAAACTCATGCCCTGAATATCATGCCCTGAAAATCAAACCCTGAATCTCCTGCCCTGAAGCTCATGCCCTAAATCTCATACCCTGAAACTCATGCCCTGAAACTCATGAACTAAAACTCATGACCTGTTCACAGGCCCTAAAACTCCTGCCCTGAATCATCTGCTCTGAAACTCATGCCCTGAATCACATGCCCTGAAATTCCTGCCCTGAAACTCATGCCCTGAATCTCATGCCAAAAAAACTCCTGCCCTCAAACTCATACACTGAAACTCATGCACTGAAACTCATGCCCTGAATCTCATGCCTTGAAACTCCTGTCCTGAATCTCATGCACTGAAACTCATGCCCTGAATCTCATGCCCTGAAACTCCTGCACTGAAACTCATGCCCTAAATCTCATACCCTGAAACTCCTGCCCTGAAACTCTTGCACCGAAACTCATGCCCTGAATCACATGCCCTAAAACTCCTGCCCTGAATCATCTGCCCAGAAACTCATTATCTGAATCACATGCCCTGAAATTCCTGCCCTGAATCTCATGCCCTGAAACTCATGCCCTGAATCTCATGCCCTGAAACTCTTGCTCTCATACTCATGCCCTGAAACTCATGCACTGAAACTCATGCCCTGAATCTCATGCACTGAAACTCCTGCACTGAAACTCATGCCATGAATCTCATATCCTGAAACTCACGCCCTGAATTACATGCCGTAAAACTCCTGCCCTGAAACTCATGCCCTGAATCTCATGCCCTGAAACTCATGCCCTGATTCTCCTGCCCTGAAACTCATGCCCTGAATCTCATGCCCTGAAACTTCTGCCCTGAAACTCATGCACTGAATCTCATGCGCTAAATCTCATGACCTTAAACTCAAGCCGTGAAACTCCTGCCCTGAAATTCATGCCCTGAATCTCATGCTCTGAAACTCCTGCCCTGAAACTCATGCACTGAAAGACATGCCATGAAAGTCTTGCACTGAAACACTTGCACTGAATCTCCTGCCCTGAATCTCCTGCCCTAAAACTGCTGCCCTGAATCGCAAGCCTTGAAACCGCAGACCTGAAACCCATGCCCTGAAACTCATGTCGTGAATCTCATGCCCTGAAGCTCATGCCCTGAATCTCATGCCCTGAAACTCATGCGCTCAAACTCATGCCCTGAAACTCATGCACTGAAACTCATGCTCTTAATCTCATGCCCTGAAACTTTTGCCCTGATTCTCCTGCCCTGAAACTCATGCCTTGAATCTCATGCGCAAAATCTCAAGACCTTAAACTCAAGCCGTGAATCTCCTGCCCTGAAACTCATGCACTGAATCTCATGCCCTAAAACGCCTGCCCTGAAACTCATGCTCTGAATCTCATGCCCTGAAACTGCTGCTATGAAACTGCTACGCTGAATCTCAAGCCCGGAAACCACAGACCTGAAACTCATGCCCTGAAACTCATGTCCTGAATCTCATGCCCTGGAACTCCTGCCCTCAAACCACTATCCTGAATCACATGCCCTGAAACTCCTTCACTGAAACTCATGCCCTGAAACTCATGCCCTGAAACTCATGCACTGAAACTCATGCCCTGTTCACATGCCCTAAAACCCCTGTCCTAAATCATCTGCCCAGAAACTCATACTCTGAATAACATGCCCTGAAATTCCTGCTCTGAATCTCATCCCCTGAAACTCCTGCCCTCAAACTCATACACTGAAACTCATGCACTGAAACTCATGCTCTGAAACTCCTGCCCTCAAACTCATACCCTGAAACGCATGCACTGAAACTCATGCCCTGAATCACATGCCCTAAAACTCCTGTCCTGAATCTCATGCCCTGAAACTCATGCCCCGAATCTCATGCCCTGAAACTCTTGCGCTGAAACTCATGCCATGAATCTCATATCCTGAAACTCACGCCCTGAATTACATGCCCGGAAACTCCTGCCCTGAAACTCATGCCCAGAAACTCATGTCCTGAATCTCATGCCCTGAAAGTCCTGTCCTGAATCTCATGCTCTGAAACACCTGCCCTGAAACTCATGCACTGAAAGATGCCGTGAAACTCTTGCACTGAAACTCTTGCACTGAAACACCTGCCTGAATCTCCTGCCCTGAAACTGCTGCCCTGAATCTCAAGCCCTGAAACCACAGACCTGAAACCCATGCCCTGAAACTCATGTCGTGAATCTCATGCCCTGAAACTCCTGCCCTGAAACTCATGCCCTGAATCTCATGCCGTGAAACTCCTGCCCTGAAACTCCTGCACTGAAACACGAGCCCTAAAACACCTGCCTTGAAACTCAAGCCCCGAATCTCATGCCCTCAATCTCCAGCCCTGAATCTCTTGCCTTGAAACTCATGCCCTGAATCTCATGCCCTCAAACTCTTGCACTGAAAGACATGCCATGAAAGTCTTGCACTGAAACACTTGCACTGAATCTCCTGCCCTGAATCTCCTGCCCTAAAACTGCTGCCCTGAATCGCAAGCCTTGAAACCGCAGACCTGAAACCCATGCCCTGAAACTCATGTCGTGAATCTCATGCCCTGAAGCTCATGCCCTGAATCTCATGCCCTGAAACTCATGCGCTCAAACTCATGCCCTGAAACTCATGCACTGAAACTCATGCTCTTAATCTCATGCCCTGAAACTTTTGCCCTGATTCTCCTGCCCTGAAACTCATGCCTTGAATCTCATGCGCAAAATCTCAAGACCTTAAACTCAAGCCGTGAATCTCCTGCCCTGAAACTCATGCACTGAATCTCATGCCCTAAAACGCCTGCCCTGAAACTCATGCTCTGAATCTCATGCCCTGAAACTGCTGCTATGAAACTGCTACGCTGAATCTCAAGCCCGGAAACCACAGACCTGAAACTCATGCCCTGAAACTCATGTCCTGAATCTCATGCCCTGGAACTCCTGCCCTCAAACCACTATCCTGAATCACATGCCCTGAAACTCCTTCACTGAAACTCATGCCCTGAAACTCATGCCCTGAAACTCATGCACTGAAACTCATGCCCTGTTCACATGCCCTAAAACCCCTGTCCTAAATCATCTGCCCAGAAACTCATACTCTGAATAACATGCCCTGAAATTCCTGCTCTGAATCTCATCCCCTGAAACTCCTGCCCTCAAACTCATACACTGAAACTCATGCACTGAAACTCATGCTCTGAAACTCCTGCCCTCAAACTCATACCCTGAAACGCATGCACTGAAACTCATGCCCTGAATCACATGCCCTAAAACTCCTGTCCTGAATCTCATGCCCTGAAACTCATGCCCCGAATCTCATGCCCTGAAACTCTTGCGCTGAAACTCATGCCATGAATCTCATATCCTGAAACTCACGCCCTGAATTACATGCCCGGAAACTCCTGCCCTGAAACTCATGCCCAGAAACTCATGTCCTGAATCTCATGCCCTGAAAGTCCTGTCCTGAATCTCATGCTCTGAAACACCTGCCCTGAAACTCATGCACTGAAAGATGCCGTGAAACTCTTGCACTGAAACTCTTGCACTGAAACACCTGCCTGAATCTCCTGCCCTGAAACTGCTGCCCTGAATCTCAAGCCCTGAAACCACAGACCTGAAACCCATGCCCTGAAACTCATGTCGTGAATCTCATGCCCTGAAACTCCTGCCCTGAAACTCATGCCCTGAATCTCATGCCGTGAAACTCCTGCCCTGAAACTCCTGCACTGAAACACGAGCCCTAAAACACCTGCCTTGAAACTCAAGCCCCGAATCTCATGCCCTCAATCTCCAGCCCTGAATCTCTTGCCTTGAAACTCATGCCCTGAATCTCATGCCCTCAAACTCTTGCACTGAAACACCTGCCCTAAAACACATGCCCTGAATGTCATGACCTGAAATTCCTGCCCTGAACCTCATGCCCTGAAACTCATGCCATGAATCTCATGCCCTGAAATTCCTGCCCTGAAACTCATGCCCTGAATCTCATGCCCTGAAACTCCTGCCATGAAACTCCTGCCCTGAAACTGCTGCCCTGAATCTCAAGCCCTGAAACCACAGACCTGAAACTCATGCCCTGAAACTCATGTCCTGAATCTCATGCCCTGAAACTCATGCCCTGAATTACATGCCCTGAAACTCCTTCACTAAAACTCATGCCCTGAAACTCATGCCCTGAATATCATGCCCTCAAACTCAAACACTGAATCTCCTGCCCTGAAACTCATGCCCTAAATCTCATACCCTGAAACTCCTGCCCTGAAACTCATGCACTGAAACTCATGCCCTGTTCACATGCCCTAAAACCCCTGTCCTAAATCATCTGCCCAGAAACTCATACCCTGAATAACATGCCCTGAAATTCCTGCTCTGAATCTCATCCCCTGAAACTCCTGCCCTCAAACTCATACACTGAAACTCATGCACTGAAACTCATGCTCTGAATCTCATGCCTTGAAACTCCTGTCCTGAATCTCATGCCCTGAAACTCATGCCCTGAACCTCATGCCCTGAAAATCCTGCACTGAAACTCATGCCCTAAATCTCATACTCTGAAAATCCTGCCCTGAAACTCATGCACTGAAACTCATGCTCTGAATTACATGCCCTAAAACTCCTGCCCTGAATCATCTGCACAGAAACTCATGCCCAGAATCACATGCCCTGAAATTCCTGCCCTGAATCTCAAGCCCTGAAACTCCTGTCCTGAATCTCATGCACTGAAACTCATGCCCTGAATCTCATGCCCTGAAACTCCTGCACTGAAATTCATGCCCTAAATATCATACCCTGAAAATCCTGCCCAGAATCTCATGCACTGAAACTCATGCCCTGAATCACATGCCCTAAAACTCCTGTCCTGAATCTCATGCCCTGAAACTCATGCCCTGAATCTCATGCGCTGAAACTCTTGCGCTGAAACTCATGCCATGAGTCACATATCCTGAAACTCACGCCCTGAATTACATGCCCGGAAACTCCTGCCCTGAAACTCATGCCCAGAAACTCATGTCCTGAATCTCATGCCCTGAAACTCCTGTCCTGAATCTCTTGCTCTGAAACTCCTGCCCTGAAACTCATGCTCTGAAACACCTGCCCTGAAACTCATGCACTGAAAGATGCCCTGAAACTCTTGCACTGTAACACCTGCCTGAATCTGCTGCCCTGAAACTGCTGCCCTGAATCTCAAGCCCTGAAACCACAGACCTGAAACCCATGCCCTGAAACTCATGTCGTCAATCTCATGTCCTGAAACTCCTGCCCTGAAACTCATGCCCTGAATCACATGCCGTGAAACTCCTGCCCTGAAACTCCTGCACTGAAACACGTGCACTAAAACACCTGCCTTGAAACTCAAGCCCCGAATCTCATGCCGTCAATCTCAAGCCCTGAGTCTCTTGCCTTGAAACTCATGCCCTGAATCTCATGCCCTCAAACTCTTGCACTGAAACACCTGCCCTAAAACACATGCCCTGAAAGTCATGACCTGAAATTCCTGCCCTGAAACTCATGCCCTGAAACTCATGCCCTGAATCTCATGCCCTGAAATTCCTGCCCTGAAACTCATGCCCTGAATCTCATGCCCTGAAACTCCTGCCATGAAACTCCTGCCCTGAAACTGCTGCCCTGAATCTCAAGCCCTGAAACCACAGACCTGAAACTCATGCCCTGAAACTCATGTCCTGAATCTCATGCCCTGAAACTCATGCCCTGAATCTCATGCCGTGAAACGCCTGCCCTCGAACTCATGCACTGAAACTCATGCCCTGAATCTCCTGTCCTGAAAATCATGCCTTGAATCTCATGCCCTGAATCTCATGCCCTGAAATTCATGCACTGAAACTCATCCCCTGACTCTCATGCTCTGAAACTCAAGCCCTGATTCTCCTGCCCTGAAACTCATGCCCAGAATCTCATACCCTGAAACTCCTGCCCTGAAACTCATGCCCTGAAACTCATGCCCTGAATCTCATGCCTTGGAATTGCAGCTCTGAAACTGCTGCGCTGAATCTCAAGCCCGGAAACCACAGACCTGAAACTCATGCCCTGAAACTCATGTACTGAATCTCATGCCCTGAAACTCATGTCCTGAATCTCATGCCCTGAAACTCCTGCCCTCAAACCCATGCACTGAAACTCATTCCCTGAATCTCATGCCTTCAAACTCCTGTCCTGAATCACATGCCCTGAAACTTATGCCCTGAATCTCATCCCTGAAACTACTACACTGAAACTCAAGTCCTGAATCTCATGCCCTGAAACTGCTGCCCTGAATATCATGCCATGAATCTCATATCCTGAAACTCATGCCCTGAATTACATGCCCTGAAACTCCTTCACTGAAACTCATGCCCTGAAACTCATGCCCTGAATATCATGCCCTGAAACTCAAACCCTGAATCTCCTGCCCTGAAACTCATGCCCTAAATCTCATACCCTGAAACTCCTGCCCTGAAACTCATGCACTGAAACTCATTCCCTGAAACACGTGCCCTAAAACACCTGCCTTGAAACTCAAGCCCCGAATCTCATGCCCTCAATCTCCAGCCCTGAATTTCTTGCCTTGAAACTCATGCCCTGAATCTCATGCCCTCAAACTCTTGCACTGAAACACCTGCCCTAAAACACATGCCCTGAATGTCATGACCTGAAATTCCTGCCCTGAAACTCCTGCCATGAAACTCCTGCCCTGAAACTGCTGCCCTGAATCTCAATCCCTGAAACCACAGACCTGAAACTCATGCTCTGAAACTCATGTCCTGAATCTCATGCCCTGAAACTCATGCCCTGAATCTCATGCCGTGAAACGCCTGCCCTCGAACTCATGCACTGAAACTCATGCCCTGAATCTCCTGTCCTGAAAATCATGCCTTGAATCTCATGCCCTGAATCTCATGCCCTGAAATTCATGCACTGAAACTCATCCCCTGAATCTCATGCTCTGAAACTCAAGCCCTGATTCTCCTGCCCTGAAACTCATGCCCAGAATCTCATAACCTGAAACTCCTGCACTGAAACTCATGCCCTGAAACTCATGCCCTGAATCTCATGCCCTGGAATTGCAGCTCTGAAACTGCTGCGCTGAATCTCAAGCCCGGAAACCACAGACCTGAAACTCATGCCCTGAAGCTCATGTACTGAATGTCATGCCCTGAAACTCATGTCCTGAATCTCATGCCCTGAAACTCCTGCCCTCAAACCCATGCACTGAAACTCATTCCTTGAATCTCATGCCTTCAAACTCCTGTCCTGAATCACATGCCCTGAAACTCATGCCCTGAATCTCATCCCTGAAACTACTGCACTGAAACTCATGTCCTGAATCTCAGGCCCTGAAACTGCTGCCCTGAATATCATGCCATGAATCTCATATCCTGAAACTCATGACCTGAATTACATGCCTTGAAACTCCTTCTCTGAAACTCATGCCCTGAAACTCATGCCCTGAATATCATGCCCTGAATCTCATGCCCTGAAACTCCTGCCCTCAAACCCCTGTCCTGAATCACATGCCCTGAAACTCATGCCTTGAATCTCATGCGCAAAATCTCATGACCTTAAACTCAAGCCGTGAATCTCCTGCCCTGAAACTCATGCACTGAATCTCATGCTCTGAATCTCCTGCCCTGAAACTCATGCCCTGAATCTCATGCCCTGAAACTGCTGCTCTGAAACTGCTGCGCTGAATCTCAAGCCCGGAAACCACAGACCTGAAACTCATGCCCGGAAACTCATGTACTGAATCTCATGCCCTGAAACTCATGTCCTGAATCTCATGCCCTGAATCTCATGCCGTGAAACTCATGCACTGAAACTCATGCCCTGAATCTCCTGTCCTGAAACTCATCCCCTGAATGTCATGTTCTGAAACTCAAGCCCTGATTCTCCTGCCCTGAAACTCATGCCCTGAAACTCATGCCCTGAATCTCATGCCCTAAAACTGCTGCTCTGAAACTGCTGCGCTGAATCTCAGTCCCGGAAACCACAGACCTGAAACTCATGCCCTGAAACTGATGTCCTGAATCACATGCCCTGAAACTCATGCCCTGATTCTCATCCCTGAAACTACTGCACTGAAACACATATCCTGAATCTCATGCCCTGAAACTGCTGCCCTGAATATCATGCCATGAATCTCATATCCTGAAACTCATGCCCTGAATTACATGCCCTGAAACCCCTTCACTGAAACTCATGCCCTGAAACTCATGCCCTGAATATCATGGCCTGAAACTCAAACCCTGAATCTCCTGCCCTGAAACTTATGCCCTAAATCTCATACCCTGAAACTCCTGCCCTGAAACTCATGCACTGAAATTCATGCCCTGTTCACATGCCCTAAAACTCCTGTCCTAAATCATCTGCCCAGAAACTCATACCCTGAATAACATGCCCTGAAATTCCTGCTCTGAATCTCATCCCCTGAAACTCCTGCCCTCAAACTCATGCACTGAAACTCATGCTCTGAATCTCATGTCTTGAAACTCCTGTACTGAATCTCATGCCCTGAAACTCCTGCACTGAAACTCATGCTCTAAATCACATACCCTGAAAATCCTGCCCTGAAACTCATGCACTGAAACTCATGCCCTGAATCACAGGCCCTAAAACTCCTGCCCTGAATCATCTGCCCAGAAACTCATGCCCTGAATCACATGCCCTGAAAATCCTGCCCTGAATATCATGCCCTGAAACTCATGCCCTGAATCTCATGCCCTGAAACTCCTGCCCTCAAACTCATACACTGAAACTCATGCACTGAAACTCATGCCCTAAATCTCATGCCTTGAAACTCCTATCCTGAATCTCATGCCCTGAAACTCATGCACTGAAAATTATGCCCTAAATATCATACCCTGAAAATCCTGCCCTGAAACTCATGCACTGAAACTCATGCCCTGAATCACATGCCCTAAAACTCCTGTCCTGAATCTCATGCCCTGAAACTAATGCCCTGAATCTGATGCCCTGAAACTCTTGCGCTAAAACTCATGCCATGAATCTCATATCCTGAAAGTCACGCCCTGAATTACATGCCCTGAAACTCCTTCACTGAAAATCATGCCCTGAAACTCATGCCCTGAATATCATGCCCTGAAACTCAAACCCTGAATCTCCTGCCCTGAAACTCATGCCCTAAATCTCATACCCTGAAACTGCTGCCCTGAAACTCATGCACTGAAACTCATGATCTGTTCACATGCCCTAAAATTCCTGCCCTGAATATTCTGCCCAGAAACTCATGCCCTGAATCACATGCCCTGAAATTCCTGCCCTGAATCTCATGCCCTGAAACTCCTGCCCTCAAACTCATACACTGAAACTCATGCACAGAAACTCATGCCCTGAATCTCATGCCTTGAAACTCCTGTCCTGAATCTCATGCCCTGAAACTCATGCCCTGAATCTCATGCCCTGAAACTCCTGCACTGAAACTCATGCCCTAAATCTCATACCCTGAAACTCCTGCCCTGAAACTCTTGCACTGAAACTCATGCCCTGAATCATCTGCCGAGAAACTCATTTTCTGAATCACATGCCCTGACATTCCTGCCCTGAATCTCATGCCCTGAAACTCATGCCCTGAATCTCATGCCCTGAAACTCCTGCTCTCAAACTCATGCCCTGAAACTCATGCACTGAAACTCATGCCCTGAATCTCAGTCGCTGAAACTCCTGTCCTGAATCTCATGTCCTGAATCTCATGCCCTGAAACTCATGCCCTGAATCTCATGCCCTGAAACTCCTGCACTGAAACTCATGCCATTAATCTCACATCCTGAAACTCACGCCCTGAATTACATGCCGTAACACTCCTGCCCTGATATTCATGCCCTGAACCTCATGCCGTGAAACTCATGCCCTGATTCTCCTGCCCTGAAACTCATGCCCTGAATCTCATGCCCTGAAACTTCTGCCCTGAAACTCATGCACTGAATCTCATGCGCTAAATCTCATGACCTTAAACTCAAGCCGTGAATCTCCTGCCCTGAAACTCATGCCCTGAATCTCATGCTCTGAAACTCCTGCCCTGAAACTCATGCACTGAAAGACATGCCATGAAATTCTTGCACTGAAACTCTTGCACTGAAACACCTGCCTGAATCTCCTGCCCTGAATCTCCTGCCCTGAAACTGCTGCCCTGAATCTCAAGCCCTGAAACCACAGACCTGAAACCCATGCCCTGAAACTCATGTCGTGAGTCTCATGCCCTGAAACTCATGCCGTGAAACTCATGCACTGAAACTCATGCCCTGAATCTCATGCCCTGACACTCCTGTCCTGAATCTCATGTCCTGAAACTCATGCTCTCAAACTCATGCCCTGAAATTCATGCACTGAAACTCTTGCACTGAAACACCTGCCTGAATCTCCTGCCCTGAATCTCCTGCCCTGAAACTGCTGCCCTGAATCTCAAGCCCTGAAACTTCTGCCCTGAAACTCATGCACTGAATCTCATGCGCTAAATCTCATGACCTTAAACTCAAGCCGTGAATCTCCTGCCCTGAAACTCATGCCCTGAATCTCATGCTCTGAAACTCCTGCCCTGAAACTCATGCACTGAAAGACATGCCATGAAATTCTTGCACTGAAACTCTTGCACTGAAACACCTGCCTGAATCTCCTGCCCTGAATCTCCTGCCCTGAAACTGCTGCCCTGAATCTCAAGCCCTGAAACCACAGACCTGAAACCCATGCCCTGAAACTCATTTCGTGAGTCTCATGCCCTGAAACTCATGCCGTGAAACTCATGCCCTGAAACTCATGCACTGAAACTCATGCCCTGAATCTCATGCCCTGACACTCCTGTCCTGAATCTCATGTCCTGAAACTCATGCTCTCAAACTCATGCCCTGAAATTCATGCACTGAAACTCATGCCCTTAATCTCATGCCCTGAAACTCATGCTCTGATTCTCCTGCCCTGAAACTCATGCCTTAAATCTCATGCGCAAAATCTCATGACCTTAAACTCAAGCCATGAATCTCCTGCTCTGAAACTCATGCACTGAATCTCATGCCCTAAAACGCCTGCCCTGAAACTCATGCCCTGAATCTCATGCCCTGAAACTGCTGCTATGAAACTGCTACGCTGAATCTCAAGCCCGGAAACCACAGACCTGAAACTCATGCCCTGAAACTCATGTCCTGAATCTCATGCCCTGGAACTCCTGCCCTCAAACCACTGTCCTGAATCACATGCCCTGAAACTCCTTCACTGAAACTCATGCCCTGAAACTCATGCCCTGAAACTCATGCACTGAAACTCATGCCCTGTTCACATGCCCTAAAACCCCTGTCCTAAATCATCTGCCCAGAAACTCATACTCTGAATAACATGCCCTGAAATTCCTGCTCTGAATCTCATCCCCTGAAACTCCTGCCCTCAAACTCATACACTGAAACTCATGCACTGAAACTCATGCTCTGAAACTCCTGCCCTCAAACTCATACCCTGAAACGCATGCACTGAAACTCATGCCCTGAATCACATGCCCTAAAACTCCTGTCCTGAATCTCATGCCCTGAAACTCATGCCCCGAATCTCATGCCCTGAAACTCTTGCGCTGAAACTCATGCCATGAATCTCATATCCTGAAACTCACGCCCTGAATTACATGCCCGGAAACTCCTGCCCTGAAACTCATGCCCAGAAACTCATGTCCTGAATCTCATGCCCTGAAACTCCTGTCCTGAATCTCATGCTCTGAAACACCTGCCCTGAAACTCATGCACTGAAAGATGCCGTGAAACTCATGCACTGAAACTCTTGCACTGAAACACCTGCCTGAATCTCCTGCCCTGAAACTGCTGCCCTGAATCTCAAGCCCTGAAACCACAGACCTGAAACCCATGCCCTGAAACTCATGTCGTGAATCTCATGCCCTGAAACTCCTGCCCTGAAACTCATGCCCTGAATCTCATGCCGTGAAACTCCTGCCCTGAAACTCCTGCACTGAAACACGAGCCCTAAAACACCTGCCTTGAAACTCAAGCCCCGAATCTCATGCCCTCAATCTCCAGCCCTGAATCTCTTGCCTTGAAACTCATGCCCTGAATCTCATGCCCTCAAACTCTTGCACTGAAACACCTGCCCTAAAACACATGCCCTGAATGTCATGACCTGAAATTCCTGCCCTGAACCTCATGCCCTGAAACTCATGCCATGAATCTCATGCCCTGAAATTCCTGCCCTGAAACTCATGCCCTGAATCTCATGCCCTGAAACTCCTGCCATGAAACTCCTGCCCTGAAACTGCTGCCCTGAATCTCAAGCCCTGAAACCACAGACCTGAAACTCATGCCCTGAAACTCATGTCCTGAATCTCATGCCCTGAAACTCATGCCCTGAATTACATGCCCTGAAACTCCTTCACTAAAACTCATGCCCTGAAACTCATGCCCTGAATATCATGCCCTCAAACTCAAACACTGAATCTCCTGCCCTGAAACTCATGCCCTAAATCTCATACCCTGAAACTCCTGCCCTGAAACTCATGCACTGAAACTCATGCCCTGTTCACATGCCCTAAAACCCCTGTCCTAAATCATCTGCCCAGAAACTCATACCCTGAATAACATGCCCTGAAATTCCTGCTCTGAATCTCATCCCCTGAAACTCCTGCCCTCAAACTCATACACTGAAACTCATGCACTGAAACTCATGCTCTGAATCTCATGCCTTGAAACTCCTGTCCTGAATCTCATGCCCTGAAACTCATGCCCTGAACCTCATGCCCTGAAAATCCTGCACTGAAACTCATGCCCTAAATCTCATACTCTGAAAATCCTGCCCTGAAACTCATGCACTGAAACTCATGCTCTGAATTACATGCCCTAAAACTCCTGCCCTGAATCATCTGCACAGAAACTCATGCCCAGAATCACATGCCCTGAAATTCCTGCCCTGAATCTCATGCCCTGAAACTCCTGTCCTGAATCTCATGCACTGAAATTCATGCCCTAAATATCATACCCTGAAAATCCTGCCCAGAATCTCATGCACTGAAACTCATGCCCTGAATCACATGCCCTAAAACTCCTGTCCTGAATCTCATGCCCTGAAACTCATGCCCTGAATCTCATGCGCTGAAACTCTTGCGCTGAAACTCATGCCATGAGTCACATATCCTGAAACTCACGCCCTGAATTACATGCCCGGAAACTCCTGCCCTGAAACTCATGCCCAGAAACTCATGTCCTGAATCTCATGCCCTGAAACTCCTGTCCTGAATCTCTTGCTCTGAAACTCCTGCCCTGAAACTCATGCTCTGAAACACCTGCCCTGAAACTCATGCACTGAAAGATGCCCTGAAACTCTTGCACTGTAACACCTGCCTGAATCTGCTGCCCTGAAACTGCTGCCCTGAATCTCAAGCCCTGAAACCACAGACCTGAAACCCATGCCCTGAAACTCATGTCGTCAATCTCATGTCCTGAAACTCCTGCCCTGAAACTCATGCCCTGAATCACATGCCGTGAAACTCCTGCCCTGAAACTCCTGCACTGAAACACGTGCACTAAAACACCTGCCTTGAAACTCAAGCCCCGAATCTCATGCCGTCAATCTCAAGCCCTGAGTCTCTTGCCTTGAAACTCATGCCCTGAATCTCATGCCCTCAAACTCTTGCACTGAAACACCTGCCCTAAAACACATGCCCTGAAAGTCATGACCTGAAATTCCTGCCCTGAAACTCATGCCCTGAAACTCATGCCCTGAATCTCATGCCCTGAAATTCCTGCCCTGAAACTCATGCCCTGAATCTCATGCCCTGAAACTCCTGCCATGAAACTCCTGCCCTGAAACTGCTGCCCTGAATCTCAAGCCCTGAAACCACAGACCTGAAACTCATGCCCTGAAACTCATGTCCTGAATCTCATGCCCTGAAACTCATGCCCTGAATCTCATGCCGTGAAACGCCTGCCCTCGAACTCATGCACTGAAACTCATGCCCTGAATCTCCTGTCCTGAAAATCATGCCTTGAATCTCATGCCCTGAATCTCATGCCCTGAAATTCATGCACTGAAACTCATCCCCTGACTCTCATGCTCTGAAACTCAAGCCCTGATTCTCCTGCCCTGAAACTCATGCCCAGAATCTCATACCCTGAAACTCCTGCCCTGAAACTCATGCCCTGAAACTCATGCCCTGAATCTCATGCCTTGGAATTGCAGCCCTGAAACTGCTGCGCTGAATCTCAAGCCCGGAAACCACAGACCTGAAACTCATGCCCTGAAACTCATGTACTGAATCTCATGCCCTGAAACTCATGTCCTGAATCTCATGCCCTGAAACTCCTGCCCTCAAACCCATGCACTGAAACTCATTCCCTGAATCTCATGCCTTCAAACTCCTGTCCTGAATCACATGCCCTGAAACTCATGCCCTGAATCTCATCCCTGAAACTACTACACTGAAACTCAAGTCCTGAATCTCATGCCCTGAAACTGCTGCCCTGAATATCATGCCATGAATCTCATATCCTGAAACTCATGCCCTGAATTACATGCCCTGAAACTCCTTCACTGAAACTCATGCCCTGAAACTCATGCCCTGAATATCATGCCCTGAAACTCAAACCCTGAATCTCCTGCCCTGAAACTCATGCCCTAAATCTCATACCCTGAAACTCCTGCCCTGAAACTCATGCACTGAAACTCATGCCCTGAAACACGTGCCCTAAAACACCTGCCTTGAAACTCAAGCCCCGAATCTCATGCCCTCAATCTCCAGCCCTGAATTTCTTGCCTTGAAACTCATGCCCTGAATCTCATGCCCTCAAACTCTTGCACTGAAACACCTGCCCTAAAACACATGCCCTGAATGTCATGACCTGAAATTCCTGCCCTGAAACTCCTGCCATGAAACTCCTGCCCTGAAACTGCTGCCCTGAATCTCAATCCCTGAAACCACAGACCTGAAACTCATGCTCTGAAACTCATGTCCTGAATCTCATGCCCTGAAACTCATGCCCTGAATCTCATGCCGTGAAACGCCTGCCCTCGAACTCATGCACTGAAACTCATGCCCTGAATCTCCTGTCCTGAAAATCATGCCTTGAATCTCATGCCCTGAATCTCATGCCCTGAAATTCATGCACTGAAACTCATCCCCTGAATCTCATGCTCTGAAACTCAAGCCCTGATTCTCCTGCCCTGAAACTCATGCCCAGAATCTCATAACCTGAAACTCCTGCACTGAAACTCATGCCCTGAAACTCATGCCCTGAATCTCATGCCCTGGAATTGCAGCTCTGAAACTGCTGCGCTGAATCTCAAGCCCGGAAACCACAGACCTGAAACTCATGCCCTGAAGCTCATGTACTGAATGTCATGCCCTGAAACTCATGTCCTGAATCTCATGCCCTGAAACTCCTGCCCTCAAACCCATGCACTGAAACTCATTCCTTGAATCTCATGCCTTCAAACTCCTGTCCTGAATCACATGCCCTGAAACTCATGCCCTGAATCTCATCCCTGAAACTACTGCACTGAAACTCATGTCCTGAATCTCAGGCCCTGAAACTGCTGCCCTGAATATCATGCCATGAATCTCATATCCTGAAACTCATGACCTGAATTACATGCCTTGAAACTCCTTCTCTGAAACTCATGCCCTGAAACTCATGCCCTGAATATCATGCCCTGAATCTCATGCCCTGAAACTCCTGCCCTCAAACCCCTGTCCTGAATCACATGCCCTGAAACTCATGCCTTGAATCTCATGCGCAAAATCTCATGACCTTAAACTCAAGCCGTGAATCTCCTGCCCTGAAACTCATGCACTGAATCTCATGCTCTGAATCTCCTGCCCTGAAACTCATGCCCTGAATCTCATGCCCTGAAACTGCTGCTCTGAAACTGCTGCGCTGAATCTCAAGCCCGGAAACCACAGACCTGAAACTCATGCCCGGAAACTCATGTACTGAATCTCATGCCCTGAAACTCATGTCCTGAATCTCATGCCCTGAATCTCATGCCGTGAAACTCATGCACTGAAACTCATGCCCTGAATCTCCTGTCCTGAAACTCATCCCCTGAATGTCATGTTCTGAAACTCAAGCCCTGATTCTCCTCCCCTGAAACTCATGCCCTGAAACTCATGCCCTGAATCTCATGCCCTAAAACTGCTGCTCTGAAACTGCTGCGCTGAATCTCAGTCCCGGAAACCACAGACCTGAAACTCATGCCCTGAAACTGATGTCCTGAATCACATGCCCTGAAACTCATGCCCTGATTCTCATCCCTGAAACTACTGCACTGAAACACATGTCCTGAATCTCATGCCCTGAAACTGCTGCCCTGAATATCATGCCATGAATCTCATATCCTGAAACTCATGCCCTGAATTACATGCCCTGAAACCCCTTCACTGAAACTCATGCCCTGAAACTCATGCCCTGAATATCATGGCCTGAAACTCAAACCCTGAATCTCCTGCCCTGAAACTTATGCCCTAAATCTCATACCCTGAAACTCCTGCCCTGAAACTCATGCACTGAAATTCATGCCCTGTTCACATGCCCTAAAACTCCTGTCCTAAATCATCTGCCCAGAAACTCATACCCTGAATAACATGCCCTGAAATTCCTGCTCTGAATCTCATCCCCTGAAACTCCTGCCCTCAAACTCATGCACTGAAACTCATGCACTGAAACTCATGCTCTGAATCTCATGTCTTGAAACTCCTGTACTGAATCTCATGCCCTGAAACTCCTGCACTGAAACTCATGCTCTAAATCACATACCCTGAAAATCCTGCCCTGAAACTCATGCACTGAAACTCATGCCCTGAATCACAGGCCCTAAAACTCCTGCCCTGAATCATCTGCCCAGAAACTCATGCCCTGAATCACATGCCCTGAAAATCCTGCCCTGAATATCATGCCCTGAAACTCATGCCCTGAATCTCATGCCCTGAAACTCCTGCCCTCAAACTCATACACTGAAACTCATGCACTGAAACTCATGCCCTAAATCTCATGCCTTGAAACTCCTATCCTGAATCTCATGCCCTGAAACTCATGCACTGAAAATTATGCCCTAAATATCATACCCTGAAAATCCTGCCCTGAAACTCATGCACTGAAACTCATGCCCTGAATCACATGCCCTAAAACTCCTGTCCTGAATCTCATGCCCTGAAACTAATGCCCTGAATCTGATGCCCTGAAACTCTTGCGCTGAAACTCATGCCATGAATCTCATATCCTGAAAGTCACGCCCTGAATTACATGCCCTGAAACTCCTTCACTGAAAATCATGCCCTGAAACTCATGCCCTGAATATCATGCCCTGAAACTCAAACCCTGAATCTCCTGCCCTGAAACTCATGCCCTAAATCCAATACCCTGAAACTGCTGCCCTGAAACTCATGCACTGAAACTCATGATCTGTTCACATGCCCTAAAATTCCTGCCCTGAATATTCTGCCCAGAAACTCATGCCCTGAATCACATGCCCTGAAATTCCTGCCCTGAATCTCATGCCCTGAAACTCCTGCCCTCAAACTCATACACTGAAACTCATGCACAGAAACTCATGCCCTGAATCTCATGCCTTGAAACTCCTGTCCTGAATCTCATGCCCTGAAACTCATGCCCTGAATCTCATGCCCTGAAACTCCTGCACTGAAACTCATGCCCTAAATCTCATACCCTGAAACTCCTGCCCTGAAACTCTTGCACTGAAACTCATGCCCTGAATCATCTGCCGAGAAACTCATTTTCTGAATCACATGCCCTGACATTCCTGCCCTGAATCTCGTGCCCTGAAACTCATGCCCTGAATCTCATGCCCTGAAACTCCTGCTCTCAAACTCATGCCCTGAAACTCATGCACTGAAACTCATGCCCTGAATCTCAGTCGCTGAAACTCCTGTCCTGAATCTCATGTCCTGAATCTCATGCCCTGAAACTCATGCCCTGAATCTCATGCCCTGAAACTCCTGCACTGAAACTCATGCCATTAATCTCACATCCTGAAACTCACGCCCTGAATTACATGCCGTAACACTCCTGCCCTGATATTCATGCCCTGAATCTCATGCCGTGAAACTCATGCCCTGATTCTCCTGCCCTGAAACTCATGCCCTGAATCTCATGCCCTGAAACTTCTGCCCTGAAACTCATGCACTGAATCTCATGCGCTAAATCTCATGACCTTAAACTAAAGCCGTGAATCTCCTGCCCTGAAACTCATGCCCTGAATCTCATGCTCTGAAACTCCTGCCCTGAAACTCATGCACTGAAAGACATGCCATGAAATTCTTGCACTGAAACTCTTGCACTGAAACACCTGCCTGAATCTCCTGCCCTGAAACTGCTGCCCTGAATCTCAAGCCCTGAAACCACAGACCTGAAACCCATGCCCTGAAACTCATGTCGTGAGTCTCATGCCCTGAAACTCATGCCGTGAAACTCATGCCCTGAAACTCATGCACTGAAACTCATGCCCTGAATCTCATGCCCTGACATTCCTGTCCTGAATCTCATGTCCTGAAACTCATGCTCTCAAACTCATGCCCTGAAATTCATGCACTGAAACTCATGCCCTTAATCTCATGCCCTGAAACTCATGCTCTGATTCTCCTGCCCTGAAACTCATGCCTTAAATCTCATGCGCAAAATCTCATGACCTTAAACTCAAGCCATGAATCTCCTGCTCTGAAACTCATGCACTGAATCTCATGCTCTGAAACTCCTGCCCTGAAACTCATGCCCTGATTCTCATGCTCTGAAACTGCTGCTCTGAAACTGCTGCGCTGAATCTCAAGCCCGGAAACCACAGACCTGAAACTCATGCCCTGAAACTCATGTACTGAATCTCATGCCCTGAAACTCATGCCCTGAATCTCATGCCCTGAATCTCATGCCCTGAAACTCCTGCTTTCAAACTCATGCACTGAAACTCATGCCCTGAATCTCCTGTCCTGAAACTCATCCCCTGAATGTCATGCTCTGAAACTCAAGCCCTGATTCTCCTGCCCTGAAACCCATGCCCTGAAACTCATGCCCTGAATCTCATGCCCTGAAACTGCTGCTCTGAAACTGCTGCGCTGAATCTCAAGCCCGGAAACCACAGACCTGAAACTCATGCCCTGAAACTCATGTCCTGAATCTCCTGCCCTGAAAATCCTGCCCTCAAATCCCTGTCCTGAATCACATGCCCTGAAACTCACGCCTTGATTCTCATCCCAGAAACTTCTGCACTGAAACTCATGCCATAAATCTCATACCCTGAAAATCCTGCCCTAAAACTCATGCACTGAAACTCATGCCCTGCATTACATGCCCTAAAACTCCTGTCCTGAATCTCATGCCCTGAATCCCATGCCCTGAAACTCATGCCCTGAAACTCATGTCCTGAATCTCCTGCCCTGAAACTCCTGCCCTCAAACCCCTGTCCTGAATCACATGCCCTGAAACTCACGCCTTGATTCTCATCCCTGAAACTACTGCACTGAAACTCATGTCCTGAATCTCATGCCCTGAAACTGCTGCCCTGAATATCATGCCATGAATCTCATATCCTGAAACTCATGCCCTGAATTACATGCCCTGAAATTCCTTCACTGAAACTCATGCCCTGAAACTCATGCCCTGAATATCATGCCCTGAAACTCAAACCCTGAATCTCCTGCCCTGAAACTCATGCCCTAAATCTCATACCCTGAAACTCCTGCCCTGAAACTCATGCACTGAAACTC
The DNA here is from genome assembly GCF_030028105.1 of Mobula birostris. Classification (NCBI taxonomy): domain Eukaryota; kingdom Metazoa; phylum Chordata; class Chondrichthyes; order Myliobatiformes; family Myliobatidae; genus Mobula; species Mobula birostris. The sequence continues at coordinate 114,384 of NW_027274049.1, forward strand.
ATGCCCTGTTCACATGCCCTAAAACTCCTGTCCTAAATCATCTGCCCAGAAACTCATGCCCTGAATAACATGCCCTGAAATTCCAGCCCTGAATCTCATGCCCTGAAACTCATGCCCTGAATCCCATGCCCTGAAACTCCTGCCCTAAAACTCATACACTGAAACTCATGCACTGAAACTCATGCCCTGAATCTCATGCCTTGAAACTCCTGTCCTGAATCTCATTCCCTGAAACTCATGCCCTGAATCTCATGCCCTGAAACTCCTGCACTGAAACTCATGCCATTAATCTCATATCCTGAAACTCACGCCCTGAATTACATGCCGTAACACTCCTGCCCTGATATTCATGCCCTGAATCTCATGCCGTGAAACTCATGCCCTGATTCTCCTGCCCTGAAACTCATGCCCTGAATCTCATGCCCTGAAACTTCTGCCCTGAAACTCATGCACTGAATCTCATGCGCTAAATCTCATGACCTTAAACTCAAGCCGTGAATCTCCTGCCCTGAAACTCATGCCCTGAATCTCATGCTCTGAAACTCCTGCCCTGAAACTCATGCACTGAAAGACATGCCATGAAATTCTTGCACTGAAACTCTTGCACTGAAACACCTGCCTGAATCTCCTGCCCTGAAACTGCTGCCCTGAATCTCAAGCCCTGAAACCACAGACCTGAAACCCATGCCCTGAAACTCATGTCGTGAGTCTCATGCCCTGAAACTCATGCCGTGAAACTCATGCCCTGAAACTCATGCACTGAAACTCATGCCCTGAATCTCATGCCCTGACACTCCTGTCCTGAATCTCATGTCCTGAAACTCATGCTCTCAAACTCATGCCCTGAAATTCATGCACTGAAACTCTTGCACTGAAACACCTGCCTGAATCTCCTGCCCTGAATCTCCTGCCCTGAAACTGCTGCCCTGAATCTCAAGCCCTGAAACTTCTGCCCTGAAACTCATGCACTGAATCTCATGCGCTAAATCTCATGACCTTAAACTCAAGCCGTGAATCTCCTGCCCTGAAACTCATCCCTGAATCTCATGCTCTGAAACTCCTGCCCTGAAACTCATGCACTGAAAGACATGCCATGAAATTCTTGCACTGAAACTCTTGCACTGAAACACCTGCCTGAATCTCCTGCCCTGAATCTCCTGCCCTGAAACTGCTGCCCTGAATCTCAAGCCCTGAAACCACAGACCTGAAACCCATGCCCTGAAACTCATTTCGTGAGTCTCATGCCCTGAAACTCATGCCGTGCAACTCATGCCCTGAAACTCATGCACTGAAACTCATGCCCTGAATCTCATGCCCTGACACTCCTGTCCTGAATCTCATGTCCTGAAACTCATGCTCTCAAACTCATGCCCTGAAATTCATGCACTGAAACTCATGCCATTAATCTCATGCCCTGAAACTCATGCTCTGATTCTCCTGCCCTGAAACTCATGCCTTAAATCTCATGCGCAAAATCTCATGACCTTAAACTCAAGCCATGAATCTCCTGCTCTGAAACTCATGCACTGAATCTCATGCTCTGAAACTCCTGCCCTGAAACTCATGCCCTGATTCTCATGCTCTGAAACAGCTGCTCTGAAACTGCTGCGCTGAATCTCAAGCCCGGAAACCACAGACCTGAAACTCATGCCCTGAAACTCATGTACTGAATCTCATGCCCTGAAACTCATGCCCTGAATCTCATGCCCTGAATCTCATGCCCTGAAACTCCTGCTTTCAAACTCATGCACTGAAACTCATGCCCTGAATCTCCTGTCCTGAAACTCATCCCCTGAATGTCATGCTCTGAAACTCAAGCCCTGATTCTCCTGCCCTGAAACCCATGCCCTGAAACTCATGCCCTGAATCTCATGCCCTGAAACTGCTGCCCTGAATATCATGCCATGAATCTCATATCCTGAAACTCATGCCCTGAATTACATGCCCTGAAACTCCTTCACTGAAACTCATGCCCTGAAACTCATGCCCTGAATATCATGCCCTGAAACTCAAACCCTGATTCTCCTGCCCTGAAACTCATGCCCTAAATCTCATACCCTGAAAGTCCTGCCCTGAAACTCATGCACTGAAACTCATGCCCTGTTCACATGCCCTAAAACTCCTGTCCTAAATCATCTGCCCAGAAACTCATGCCCTGAATAACATGCCCAGAAATTCCAGCCCTGAATCTCATGCCCTGAAACTCATGCCCTGAATCCCATGCCCTGAAACTCCTGCACTGAAATTCATGCCCTAAATCTCATACCCTGAAAATCCTGCCCTGAAACTCATGCACTGAAACTCATGCCCTGAATTACATGCCCTAAAACTCCTGTCCTGAATCTCATGCCCTGAATCTCATGCCCTGAAACTCATGCCCTGAAACTCATGTCCTGAATCTCCTGCCCTAAAACTCCTGCCCTCAAACCCCTGTCCTGAATCACATGCCCTGAAACTCACGCTTGATTCTCATCCCTGAAACTACTGCACTGAAACTCATACACTGAAACTCATGCACTGAAACTCATGCCCTGAATCTCATGCCTTGAAACTCCTGTCCTGAATCTCATTCCCTGAAACTCATGCCCTGAATCTCATGCCCTGAAACTCCTGCACTGAAACTCATGCCATTAATCTCATATCCTGAAACTCACGCCCTGAATTACATGCCGTAACACTCCTGCCCTGATATTCATGCCCTGAATCTCATGCCGTGAAACTCATGCCCTGATTCTCCTGCCCTGAAACTCATGCCCTGAATCTCATGCCCTGAAACTTCTGCCCTGAAACTCATGCACTGAATCTCATGCGCTAAATCTCATGACCTTAAACTCAAGCCGTGAATCTCCTGCCCTGAAACTCATGCCCTGAATCTCATGCTCTGAAACTCCTGCCCTGAAACTCATGCACTGAAAGACATGCCATGAAATTCTTGCACTGAAACTCTTGCACTGAAACACCTGCCTGAATCTCCTGCCCTGAATCTCCTGCCCTGAAACTGCTGCCCTGAATCTCAAGCCCTGAAACCACAGACCTGAAACCCATGCCCTGAAACTCATGTCGTGAGTCTCATGCCCTGAAACTCATGCCGTGAAACTCATGCCCTGAAACTCATGCACTGAAACTCATGCCCTGAATCTCATGCCCTGACACTCCTGTCCTGAATCTCATGTCCTGAAACTCATGCTCTCAAACTCATGCCCTGAAATTCATGCACTGAAACTCTTGCACTGAAACACCTGCCTGAATCTCCTGCCCTGAATCTCCTGCCCTGAAACTGCTGCCCTGAATCTCAAGCCCTGAAACTTCTGCCCTGAAACTCATGCACTGAATCTCATGCGCTAAATCTCATGACCTTAAACTCAAGCCGTGAATCTCCTGCCCTGAAACTCATCCCTGAATCTCATGCTCTGAAACTCCTGCCCTGAAACTCATGCACTGAAAGACATGCCATGAAATTCTTGCACTGAAACTCTTGCACTGAAACACCTGCCTGAATCTCCTGCCCTGAATCTCCTGCCCTGAAACTGCTGCCCTGAATCTCAAGCCCTGAAACCACAGACCTGAAACCCATGCCCTGAAACTCATTTCGTGAGTCTCATGCCCTGAAACTCATGCCGTGCAACTCATGCCCTGAAACTCATGCACTGAAACTCATGCCCTGAATCTCATGCCCTGACACTCCTGTCCTGAATCTCATGTCCTGAAACTCATGCTCTCAAACTCATGCCCTGAAATTCATGCACTGAAACTCATGCCCTTAATCTCATGCCCTGAAACTCATGCTCTGATTCTCCTGCCCTGAAACTCATGCCTTAAATCTCATGCGCAAAATCTCATGACCTTAAACTCAAGCCATGAATCTCCTGCTCTGAAACTCATGCACTGAATCTCATGCTCTGAAACTCCTGCCCTGAAACTCATGCCCTGATTCTCATGCTCTGAAACAGCTGCTCTGAAACTGCTGCGCTGAATCTCAAGCCCGGAAACCACAGACCTGAAACTCATGCCCTGAAACTCATGTACTGAATCTCATGCCCTGAAACTCATGCCCTGAATCTCATGCCCTGAATCTCATGCCCTGAAACTCCTGCTTTCAAACTCATGCACTGAAACTCATGCCCTGAATCTCCTGTCCTGAAACTCATCCCCTGAATGTCATGCTCTGAAACTCAAGCCCTGATTCTCCTGCCCTGAAACCCATGCCCTGAAACTCATGCCCTGAATCTCATGCCCTGAAACTGCTGCCCTGAATATCATGCCATGAATCTCATATCCTGAAACTCATGCCCTGAATTACATGCCCTGAAACTCCTTCACTGAAACTCATGCCCTGAAACTCATGCCCTGAATATCATGCCCTGAAACTCAAACCCTGATTCTCCTGCCCTGAAACTCATGCCCTAAATCTCATACCCTGAAACTCCTGCCCTGAAACTCATGCACTGAAACTCATGCCCTGTTCACATGCCCTAAAACTCCTGTCCTAAATCATCTGCCCAGAAACTCATGCCCTGAATAACATGCCCAGAAATTCCAGCCCTGAATCTCATGCCCTGAAACTCATGCCCTGAATCCCATGCCCTGAAACTCCTGCACTGAAATTCATGCCCTAAATCTCATACCCTGAAAATCCTGCCCTGAAACTCATGCACTGAAACTCATGCCCTGAATTACATGCCCTAAAACTCCTGTCCTGAATCTCATGCCCTGAATCTCATGCCCTGAAACTCATGCCCTGAAACTCATGTCCTGAATCTCCTGCCCTAAAACTCCTGCCCTCAAACCCCTGTCCTGAATCACATGCCCTGAAACTCACGCTTGATTCTCATCCCTGAAACTACTGCACTGAAACTCATGTCCTGAATCTCATGCCCTGAAACTGCTGCCCTGAATATCATGCCATGAATCTCATATCCTGAAACTCATGCCCTGAAACTCATGCCCTGAATATCATGCCCTGAAACTCAAACCTGGAATCTCCTGCCCTGAAACTCATGCCCTAAATCTCATACCCTGAAACTCCTGCCCTGAAACTCATGCACTGAAACTCATGCCCTGTTCACATGCCCTAAAACTCCTGTCCTAAATCATCTGCCCAGAAACTCATGCCCTGAATAACATGCCCTGAAATTCCAGCCCTGAATCTCATGCCCTGAAACTCATGCCCTATCCCATGCCCTAAAACTCCTGCCCTAAAACTCATACACTGAAACTCATGCACTGAAATTCATGCCCTGAATCTCATGCCTTGAAACTCCTGTCCTGAATCTCATTCCCTGAAACTCATGCCCTGAATCTCATGCCCTGAAACTCCTGCACTGAAATTCATGCCCTAAATCTCATACCCTGAAAATCCTGCCCTGAAACTCATGCACTGAAACTCATGCCCTGAATTACATGCCCTAAAACTCCTGTCCTGAATCTCATGCCCTGAATCTCATGCCCTGAAACTCATGCCCTGAATCTCATGCCCTGAAACTCCTGCCCTGAATCATCTGCCCAGAAACTCATGCCCTGAATCACATGCCCTGAAATTCCAGCCCTGAATCTCATGCCCTGAAACTCATGCCCTGAATCCCATGCCCTGAAACTCCTGCCCTAAAACTCATACACTGAAACCCATGCACTGAAACTCATGCCCTGAATCTCATGCCTTGAAACTCCTGTCCTGAATCTCATGCCCTGAAACTCATGCCCTAAATCTCATGCCCTGAAACTCCTGCACTGAAATTCATGCCCTAAATCTCATACCCTGAAAATCCTGCCCTGAAACTCATGCACTGAAACTCATGCCCTGAATTACATGCCCTAAAACTCCTGTCCTGAATCTCATGCCCTGAATCTCATGCCGTGAAACTCATGCCCTGAAACTGCTGCCCTGAATCTCAAGCCCTGAAACTTCTGCCCTGAAACACATGCACTGAATCTCATGCGCTAAATCTCATGACCTTAAACTCAAGCCGTGAATCTCCTGCCCTGAAACTCATGCCCTGAATCTCATGCTCTGAAACTCCTGCCCTGAAACTCATGCACTGAAAGACATGCCATGAAATTCTTGCACTGAAACTCTTGCACTGAAACACCTGCCTGAATCTCCTGCCCTGAATCTCCTGCCCTGAAACTGCTGCCCTGAATCTCAAGCCCTGAAACCACAGACCTGAAACCCATGCCCTGAAACTCATTTCGTGAGTCTCATGCCCTGAAACTCATGCCGTGCAACTCATGCCCTGAAACTCATGCACTGAAACTCATGCCCTGAATCTCATGCCCTGACACTCCTGTCCTGAATCTCATGTCCTGAAACTCATGCTCTCAAACTCATACCCTGAAATTCATGCACTAAAACTCATGCCCTTAATCTCATGCCCTGAAACTCATGCTCTGATTCTCCTGCCCTGAAACTCATGCCTTAAATCTCATGCGCAAAATCTCATGACCTTAAACTCAAGCCATGAATCTCCTGCTCTGAAACTCATGCACTGAATCTCATGCTCTGAAACTCCTGCCCTGAAACTCATGCCCTGATTCTCATGCTCTGAAACAGCTGCTCTGAAACTGCTGCGCTGAATCTCAAGCCCGGAAACCACAGACCTGAAACTCATGCCCTGAAACTCATGTACTGAATCTCATGCCCTGAAACTCATGCCCTGAATCTCATGCCCTGAATCTCATGCCCTGAAACTCCTGCTTTCAAACTCATGCACTGAAACTCATGCCCTGAATCTCCTGTCCTGAAACTCATCCCCTGAATGTCATGCTCTGAAACTCAAGCCCTGATTCTCCTGCCCTGAAACCCATGCCCTGAAACTCATGCCCTGAATCTCATGCCCTGAAACTCACGCCTTGATTCTCATCCCTGAAACTTCTGCACTGAAACTCATGTCCTGAATCTCATGCCCTGAAACTGCTGCCCTGAATATCATGCCATGAATCTCATATCCTGAAACTCATGCCCTGAATTACATGCCCTGAAACTCCTTCACTGAAACTCATGCCCTGAAACTCATGCCCTGAATATCATGCCCTGAAACTCAAACCCTGATTCTCCTGCCCTGAAACTCATGCCCTAAATCTCATACCCTGAAACTCCTGCCCTGAAACTCATGCACTGAAACTCATGCCCTGTTCACATGCCCTAAAACTCCTGTCCTAAATCATCTGCCCAGAAACTCATGCCCTGAATAACATGCCCTGAAATTCCAGCCCTGAATCTCATGCCCTGAAACTCATGCCCTGAATCCCATGCCCTGAAACTCCTGCACTGAAATTCATGCCCTAAATCTCATACCCTGAAAATCCTGCCCTGAAACTCATGCACTGAAACTCATGCCCTGAATTACATGCCCTAAAACTCCTGTCCTGAATCTCATGCCCTGAATCTCATGCCCTGAAACTCATGCCCTGAAACTCATGTCCTGAATCTCCTGCCCTGAAACTCCTGCCCTCAAACCCCTGTCCTGAATCACATGCCCTGAAACTCACGCTTGATTCTCATCCCTGAAACTACTGCACTGAAACTCATGTCCTGAATCTCATGCCCTGAAACTGCTGTCCTGAATATCATGCCATGAATCTCATATCCTGAAACTCATGCCCTGAAACTCATGCCCTGAATATCATGCACTGAAACTCAAACCCTGAATCTCCTGCCCTGAAACTCATGCCCTAAATCTCATACCCTGAAACTCCTGCCCTGAAACTCATGCACTGAAACTCATGCCCTGTTCACATGCCCTAAAACTCCTGTCCTAAATCATCTGCCCAGAAACTCATGCCCTGAATAACATGCCCTGAAATTCCAGCCCTGAATCTCATGCCCTGAAACTCATGCCCTATCCCATGCCCTAAAACTCCTGCCCTAAAACTCATACACTGAAACTCATGCACTGAAATTCATGCCCTGAATCTCATGCCTTGAAACTCCTGTCCTGAATCTCATTCCCTGAAACTCATGCCCTGAATCTCATGCCCTGAAACTCCTGCACTGAAATTCATGCCCTAAATCTCATACCCTGAAAATCCTGCCCTGAAACTCATGCACTGAAACTCATGCCCTGAATTACATGCCCTAAAACTCCTGTCCTGAATCTCATGCCCTGAATCTCATGCCCTGAAACTCATGCCCTGAATCTCATGCCCTGAAACTCCTGCCCTGAATCATCTGCCCAGAAACTCATGCCCTGAATCACATGCCCTGAAATTCCAGCCCTGAATCTCATGCCCTGAAACTCATGCCCTGAATCCCATGCCCTGAAACTCCTGCCCTAAAACTCATACACTGAAACCCATGCACTGAAACTCATGCCCTGAATCTCATGCCTTGAAACTCCTGTCCTGAATCTCATGCCCTGAAACTCATGCCCTGAATCTCATGCCCTGAAACTCCTGCACTGAAATTCATGTCCTAAATCTCATACCCTGAAAATCCTGCCCTGAAACTCATGCACTGAAACTCATGCCCTGAATTACATGCCCTAAAACTCCTGTCCTGAATCTCATGCCCTGAATCTCATGCCGTGAAACTCATGCCCTGAAACTGCTGCCCTGAACCTCAAGCCCTGAAATCACAGACCTGAAACCCATGCCCTGAAACTCATGTCGTGAGTCTCATGCCCTGAAACTCATGCCGTGAAACTCATGCCCTGAAAATCATGCACTGAAACTCATGCCCTGAATCTCATGCCCTGACACTCCTGTCCTGAATCTCATGCCCTGAAACTCATGCTCTCAAACTCATGCCCTGAAACTCATGCACTGAAACTCATGCCCTTAATCTCATGCCCTGAAACTCAAGCCCTGATTCTCCTGCCCTGAAACTCATGCCTTGAATCTCATGCGCAAAATCTCATGACCTTAAACTGAAGCCGTGAATCTCCTGTTCTGAAACTCATGCACTGAATCTCATGCTCTGAAACTCCTGCCCTGAAACTCATGCCCTGAATCTCATGCCCTGAAACTGCTGCTCTGAAACTGCTGCGCTGAATCTCAAGCCCGGAAACCACAGACCTGAAACTCATGCCCTGAAACTCATGCACTGAATCTCATGCCCTGAAACTCATGTCCTGAATCTCATGCCCTGAATCTCATGCCCTGAAACTCCCGCCCTCAAACTCATGCACTGAAACTCATGCCCTGAATCTCCTGTCCTGAAACTCATCCCCTGAATGTCATGCTCTGAAACTCAAGCCCTGATTCTCCTGCCCTGAAACCCATGCCCTGAAACTCATGCCCTGAATCTCATGCCCTGAAACTGTTGCTCTGAAACTGCTGCGCTGAATCTCAAGCCCGGAAACCACAGACCTGAAACTCATGCCCTGAAACTCATGTCCTGAATCTCCTGCCCTGAAACTCCTGCCCTCAAACCCCTGTCCTGAATCACATGCCCTGAAACTCACGCCTTGATTCTCATCCCTGAAACTACTGCACTGAAACTCATGTCCTGAATCTCATGCCCTGAAACTGCTGCCCTGAATATCATGCCATGAATCTCATATCCTGAAACTCATGCCCTGAATTACATGCCCTGAAACTCCTTTACTGAAACTCATGCCCTGAAACTCATGCCCTGAATATCATGCCCTGAAACTCAAACCCTGAATCTCCTGCCCTGAAACTCATGCCCTAAATCTCATACCCTGAAACTCCTGCCCTGAAACTCATGCACTGAAACTCATGCCCTGTTCACATGCCCTAAAACTCCTGTCCTAAATCATCTGCCCAGAAACTCATGCCCTGAATAACATGCCCTGAAATTCCAGCCCTGAATCTCATGCCCTGAAACTCATGCCCTGAATCCCATGCCCTGAAACTCCTGCCCTAAAACTCATACACTGAAACTCATGCACTGAAACTCATGCCCTGAATCTCATGCCTTGAAACTCCTGTCCTGAATCTCATTCCCTGAAACTCATGCCCTGAATCTCATGCCCTGAAACTCCTGCACTGAAATTCATGCCCTAAATCTCACACCCTATAAATCCTGCCCTGAAACTCATGCACTGAAACTCATGCCCTGAATTACATGCCCTAAAATTCCTGTCCTGAATCTCATGCCCTGAATCTCATGCCCTGAAACTCATGCCCTGAATCTCATGCCCTGAAACTCCTGCCCTGAATCATCTGCCCAGAAACTCATGCCCTGAATCACATGCCCTGAAATTCCAGCCCTGAATCTCATGCCCTGAAACTCATGCCCTGAATCCCATGCCCTGAAAGTCCTGCCCTAAAACTCATACACTGAAACTCATGCACTGAAACTCATGCCCTGAATCTCATGCCTTGAAATTCATGCCCTAAATCTCATACCCTGAAAATCCTGCCCTGAAACTCATGCACTGAAACTCATGCCCTGAATTACATGCCCTAAAACTCCTGCCCTGATATTCATGCCCTGAATCTCATGCCGTGAAACTCATGCCCTGATTCTCCTGCCCTGAAACTCATGCCCTGAATCTCATGCCCTGAAACTTCTGCCCTGAAACTCATGCACTGAATCTCATGCGCTAAATCTCATGACCTTAAACTCAAGCCGTGAACCTCCTGCCCTGAAACTCATGCCCTGAATCTCATGCTCTGAAACTCCTGCCCTGAAACTCATGCACTGAAGGACATGCCATGAAATTCTTGCACTGAAACTCTTGCACTGAAACACCTGCCTGAATCTCCTGCCCTGAATCTCCTGCTTGAAACTGCTGCCCTGAATCTCAAGCCTTGAAATCACAGACCTGAAACCCATGCCCTGAAACTCATGTCGTGAGTCTCATGCCCTGAAACTCATGCCGTGAAACTCATGCCCTGAAACTCATGCACTGAAACTCATGCCCTGAATCTCATGCCCTGACACTCCTGTCCTGAATCTCATGTCCTGAAACTCATGCTCTCAAACTCATGCCCTGAAACTCATGCACTGAAACGCATGTCCTTAATCTCATGCCCTGAAACTCATGCCCTTATTCTCCTGCCCTGAAATTCATGCCTTGAATCTCATGCGCAAAATCTCATGACCTTAAACTGAAGCCGTGAATCTTCTGTTCTGAAACTCATGCACTGAATCTCGTGCTCTGAAACTCCTGCCCTGAAACTCATGCCCTGAATCTCATGCCCTGAAACTGCTGCTCTGAAACTGCTGCGCTGAATCTCAAGCCCGGAAACCACAGACCTGAAACTCATGCCCTGAAACTCATGTACTGAATCTCATGCCCTGAAACTCATGTCCTGAATCTCATGCCCTGAATCTCATGCCCTGAAACTCCTGCCCTCAAACTCATGCACTGAATCTCATGCCCTGAATCTCCTGTCCTGAAACTCATCCCCTGAATGTCATGCTCTGAAACTCAAGCCCTGATTCTCCTGCCCTGAAACCCATGCTCTGAAACTCATGCCCTGAATCTCATGCCCTGAAACTGTTGCTCTGAAACTGCTGCGCTGAATCTCAAGCCCGGAAACCACAGACCTGAAACTCATGCCCTGAAACTCATGTCCTGAATCTCCTGCCCTGAAACTGCTGCGCTGAATCTCAAGCCCGGAAACCACAGACCTGAAACTCATGCCCTGAAACTCATGTCCTGAATCTCCTGCCCTGAAACTCCTGCCCTCAAACCCCTGTCCTGAATCACATGCCCTGAAACTCACGCCTTGATTCTCATCCCTGAAACTACTGCACTGAAACTCATGTCCTGAATCTCATGCCCTGAAACTGCTGCCCTGAATATCATGCCATGAATCTCATATCCTGAAACTCATGCCCTGAATTACATGCCCTGAAACTCCTTCACTGAAACTCATGCCCTGAAACTCATGCCCTGAATATCATGCCCTGAAACTCAAACCCTGAATCTCCTGCCCTGAAACTCATGCCCTAAATCTCATACCCTGAAACTCCTGCCCTGAAACTCATGCACTGAAACTCATGCCCTGTTCACATGCCCTAAAACTCCTGTCCTAAATCATCTGCCCAGAAACTCATGCCCTGAATAACATGCCCTGAAATTCCTGCTCTGAATCTTATGCCCTGAAACTCCTGCCCGCAAACTCATACACTGAAACTAATGCACTGAAACTCATGCTCTGAATCTCTTGCCTTGAAACTCCTGTCCTGAATCTCATGCCCTGAAACTCATGCCCTGAATCTCATGCCCTGAAACTCCTGCCCTGAATCATCTGCCCAGAAACTCATGCCCTGAATCACATGCCCTGAAATTCCTGCCCTGAATCTCATGCCCTGAAACTCATGCCCTGAATCCCATGCCCTGAAACTCCTGCCCTCAAACTCATACACTGAAACTCATGCACTGAAACTCATGCCCTGAATCTCATGCCTTGAAACTCCTGTCCTGAATCTCATGCCCTGAAACTCATGCCCTGAATCTCATGCCCTGAAACTCCTGCACTGAAATTCATGCCCTAAATCTCATACCCTGAAAATCCTGCCCTGAAAATCATGCACTGAAACTCATGCCCTGAATTACATGCACTAAAACTCCTGTCCTGAATCTCATGCCCTGAAACTCATGCCCTGAATCTCATGCCCTGAAACTCTTGCACTGAAACTCATGCCATGAATCTCATGCCCTGAAACTCCTGTCCTGAATCTCATGCTCTGAAACTCCTGCCCTGAAATTCATGCTCTGAAACTCCTGCCCTGAAACTCAAGCACTGAAAGACTTGCCCTGAAACTCTTGCACTGAAACACCTGCCTGAATCACCTGCCTGAATCTCCTGCCCTGAAACTGCTGCCCTGAATCTCAAGCCCTGAAACCACAGACCTGAAACCCATGTCCTGAAACTCATGTCGTGAATCTCATGCCCTGAAGCTCATGCCCTGAAACTCATGCGCTGAATCTCATGCCGTGAAACTCATGCCCTGAAACTCATGCACTGAAACTCATGCCCTGAATCTCATGCCCTGAAACTCCTGTCCTGAATCTCATGCCCTGAAACTCATGCTCTCAAACTCATGCACTGAAACTCATGCTCTGAATCTCCTGCCCAGAAACACCTGCACTGAAACACGTGCCCTAAAACACCTGCCTTGAAACTCAAGCCCCGAATCTCATGCCCTCAATCTCCAGCCCTGAATCTCTTGCCTTGAAACTCATGCCCTGAATCTCATGCCCTCAAACTCTTGCACTGAAACACCTGCCCTAAAACACATGCCCTGAATGTCATGCCCTGAAATTCCTGCCCTGAAACTCATGCCATGAATCTCATGCCCTGAATCTCATGCCCTGAAACTCATGCCCTGAATCTCCTGTCCTGAAAATCATGCCCTGAATCTCATGCCCTGAAATTCATGCACTGAATCTCATCCCCTAAATCTCATGCTCTGAAACTCAAGCCCTGATTCTCCTGCCCTGAAACTCATGCCCTGAATCTCATGCCCTGAAACTGCTGCTCTGAAACTGCTGCGCTGAATCTCAAGCCCGGAAACCACAGACCTGAAACTCATGCCCTGAAACTCATGTACTGAATCTCATGCCCTGAATCTCCTGTCCTGAAACTCATCCCCTGAATGTCATGCTCTGAAACTCAAGCCCTGATTCTCCTGCCCTGAAACCCATGCTCTGAAACTCATGCCCTGAATCTCATGCCCTGAAACAGTTGCTCTGAAACTGCTGCGCTGAATCTCAAGCCCGGAAACCACAGACCTGAAACTCATGCCCTGAAACTCATGTCCTGAATCTCCTGCCCTGAAACTGCTGCGCTGAATCTCAAGCCCGGAAACCACAGACCTGAAACTCATGCCCTGAAACTCATGTCCTGAATCTCCTGCCCTGAAACTCCTGCCCTCAAACCCCTGTCCTGAATCACATGCCCTGAAACTCACGCCTTGATTCTCATCCCTGAAACTACTGCACTGAAACTCATGTCCTGAATCTCATGCCCTGAAACTGCTGCCCTGAATATCATGCCATGAATCTCATATCCTGAAACTCTTGCACCGAAACTCATGCCCTGAATCACATGCCCTAAAACTCCTGCCCTGAATCATCTGCCCAGAAACTCATTATCTGAATCACATGCCCTGAAATTCCTGCCCTGAATCTCATGCCCTGAAACTCATGCCCTGAATCTCATGCCCTGAAACTCTTGCTCTCAAGCTCATGCCCTGAAACTCATGGACTGAAACTCCTGCACTGAAATTCATGCCATGAATCTCATATCCTGAAACTCATGCCCTGAATTACATGCCCTGAAACTCCTTCACTGAAACTCATGCCCTGAAACTCATGCCCTGAATATCATGCCCTGAAACTCAAACCCTGAATCTCCTGCCCTGAAACTCATGCCCTAAATCTCATACCCTGAAACTCCTGCCCTGAAACTCATGCACTGAAACTCATGCCCTGTTCACATGCCCTAAAACTCCTGTCCTAAATCATCTGCCCAGAAACTCATGCCCTGAATAACATGCCCTGAAATTCCTGCTCTGAATCTCATGCCCTGAAACTCCTGCCCGCAAACTCATACACTGAAACTAATGCACTGAAACTCATGCTCTGAATCTCTTGCCTTGAAACTCCTGTCCTGAATCTCATGCCCTGAAACTCATGCCCTGAATCTCATGCCCTGAAACTCCTGCCCTGAATCATCTGCCCAGAAACTCATGCCCTGAATCACATGCCCTGAAATTCCTGCCCTGAATCTCATGCCCTGAAACTCATGCCCTGAATCCCATGCCCTGAAACTCCTGCCCTCAAACTCATACACTGAAACTCATGCACTGAAACTCATGCCCTGAATCTCATGCCTTGAAACTCCTGTCCTGAATCTCATGCCCTGAAACTCATGCCCTGAATCTCATGCCCTGAAACTCCTGCACTGAAATTCATGCCCTAAATCTCATACCCTGAAAATCCTGCCCTGAAAATCATGCACTGAAACTCATGCCCTGAATTACATGCACTAAAACTCCTGTCCTGAATCTCATGCCCTGAAACTCATGCCCTGAATCTCATGCCCTGAAACTCTTGCACTGAAACTCATGCCATGAATCTCATGCCCTGAAACTCCTGTCCTGAATCTCATGCTCTGAAACTCCTGCCCTGAAATTCATGCTCTGAAACTCCTGCCCTGAAACTCAAGCACTGAAAGACTTGCCCTGAAACTCTTGCACTGAAACACCTGCCTGAATCACCTGCCTGAATCTCCTGCCCTGAAACTGCTGCCCTGAATCTCAAGCCCTGAAACCACAGACCTGAAACCCATGTCCTGAAACTCATGTCGTGAATCTCATGCCCTGAAGCTCATGCCCTGAAACTCATGCGCTGAATCTCATGCCGTGAAACTCATGCCCTGAAACTCATGCACTGAAACTCATGCCCTGAATCTCATGCCCTGAAACTCCTGTCCTGAATCTCATGCCCTGAAACTCATGCTCTCAAACTCATGCACTGAAACTCATGCTCTGAATCTCCTGCCCAGAAACACCTGCACTGAAACACGTGCCCTAAAACACCTGCCTTGAAACTCAAGCCCCGAATCTCATGCCCTCAATCTCCAGCCCTGAATCTCTTGCCTTGAAACTCATGCCCTGAATCTCATGCCCTCAAACTCTTGCACTGAAACACCTGCCCTAAAACACATGCCCTGAATGTCATGCCCTGAAATTCCTGCCCTGAAACTCATGCCATGAATCTCATGCCCTGAATCTCATGCCCTGAAACTCATGCCCTGAATCTCCTGTCCTGAAAATCATGCCCTGAATCTCATGCCCTGAAATTCATGCACTGAATCTCATCCCCTAAATCTCATGCTCTGAAACTCAAGCCCTGATTCTCCTGCCCTGAAACTCATGCCCTGAATCTCATGTACTGAATCTCATGCCCTGAAACTCATGTCCTGAATCTCATGCCCTAAAACTCCTGCCCTCAAACCCATGCACTGAAACTCATGCCCTGAATCTCATGCCTTTAAACTCCTGTCCTGAATCACATGCCCTGAAACTCATGCCCTGAATCTCATCCCTGAAACTGCTGCACTGAAACTCATGTCCTGAATCTCATGCCCTGAAACTGCTGCGCTGAATATCATGCCATGAATCTCATATCCTGAAACTCATGCCCTGAATCACATGCCCTGAAACTCCTTCAATGAAAATCATGCCCTGAAACTCATGCACTGAAACTCATGCCCTGAATCTCATGCCCTGAAACTCCTGTCCTGAATCCCATGCCCTGAAACTCATGCCCTGAATCTCATGCCCTGAAACTCACGCCCTGAATTACATGCCCTGAAACTCCTGCCCTGAAACTCATGCCCTCAAACTCATGCACTGAAACTCATGCTCTGAATCTCCTGCCCTGAAACTCCTACACTGAAACACGTGCCCTAAAACATCTGCCTTGAAACTCAAGCCCCGAATCTCATGCCCTCAATCTCCTGCCCTGAATCTCTTGCTTTGAAACTCATGCCCTGAATCTCATGCCCTCAAACTCTTGCACTGAAACACCTGCCCTAAAACACATGCCCTGAATGTCATGCCCTGAAATTCCTGCCCTGAAACTCATGCCCTGAAACTCATGCCTTGAATCTCATGCCCTGAAATTCCTGCACTGAAACTCATGCCCTGAATCTCATGCCCTGAAACTCCTGCCATAAAACTCCTGCCGTGAAACTGCTGCCCTGAATCTCAAGCCCTGAAACCACAGACCTGAAAGTCATGCCCTGAAAGTCATGTCCTGAATCTCATGCCCTGAAACTCATGCCCTGAATCTCATGCCTTGAAACTCATGCCCTGAATCTCCTGTCCTGAAAATCATGCCCTGAATCTCATGCCCTGAATCTCATGCCCTGAAATTCATGCACTGAAACTCATCCCTTGAATGTCATGCTCTGAAACTCAAGCCTTGATTCTCCTGCTCTGAAACTCGTGCCCTGAAACTCATGCCCTGAATCTCATGCCCTGAAACTGCTGTTCTGAAACTGCTGCGCTGAATCTCAAGCCTTCAAACCACAGACCTGAAACTCATGCCCTGAAACTCATGTACTGAATCTCATGCCCTGAAACTCATGTCCTGAATCTCATGCCCTGAAACTCCTGCTCTCAAACTCATGCACTGAAACTCATGCCCTGAATCTCATTCGCTGAAACTCCTGTCCTGAAATTCATGCTCTGAAACTCCTGCCCTGAAACTCAAGCACTGAAAGACTTGCCCTGAAACTCTTGCACTGAAACACCTGCCTGAATCACCTGCCTGAATCTCCTGCCCTGAAACTGCTGCCCTGAATCTCAAGCCCTGAAACCACAGACCTGAAACCCATGTCCTGAAACTCATGTCGTGAATCTCATGCCCTGAAGCTCATGCCCTGAAACTCATGCGCTGAATCTCATGCCGTGAAACTCATGCCCTGAAACTCATGCACTGAAACTCATGCCCTGAATCTCATGCCCTGAAACTCCTGTCCTGAATCTCATGCCCTGAAACTCATGCTCTCAAACTCATGCACTGAAACTCATGCTCTGAATCTCCTGCCCAGAAACACCTGCACTGAAACACGTGCCCTAAAACACCTGCCTTGAAACTCAAGCCCCGAATCTCATGCCCTCAATCTCCAGCCCTGAATCTCTTGCCTTGAAACTCATGCCCTGAATCTCATGCCCTCAAACTCTTGCACTGAAACACCTGCCCTAAAACACATGCCCTGAATGTCATGCCCTGAAATTCCTGCCCTGAAACTCATGCCATGAATCTCATGCCCTGAATCTCATGCCCTGAAACTCATGCCCTGAATCTCCTGTCCTGAAAATCATGCCCTGAATCTCATGCCCTGAAATTCATGCACTGAATCTCATCCCCTAAATCTCATGCTCTGAAACTCAAGCCCTGATTCTCCTGCCCTGAAACTCATGCCCTGAATCTCATGCCCTGAAACTGCTGCTCTGAAACTGCTGCGCTGAATCTCAAGCCCGGAAACCACAGACCTGAAACTCATGCCCTGAAACTCATGTACTGAATCTCATGCCCTGAATCTCCTGTCCTGAAACTCATCCCCTGAATGTCATGCTCTGAAACTCAAGCCCTGATTCTCCTGCCCTGAAACCCATGCTCTGAAACTCATGCCCTGAATCTCATGCCCTGAAACTGTTGCTCTGAAACTGCTGCGCTGAATCTCAAGCCCGGAAACCACAGACCTGAAACTCATGCCCTGAAACTCATGTCCTGAATCTCCTGCCCTGAAACTGCTGCGCTGAATCTCAAGCCCGGAAACCACAGACCTGAAACTCATGCCCTGAAACTCATGTCCTGAATCTCCTGCCCTGAAACTCCTGCCCTCAAACCCCTGTCCTGAATCACATGCCCTGAAACTCACGCCTTGATTCTCATCCCTGAAACTACTGCACTGAAACTCATGTCCTGAATCTCATGCCCTGAAACTGCTGCCCTGAATATCATGCCATGAATCTCATATCCTGAAACTCTTGCACCGAAACTCATGCCCTGAATCACATGCCCTAAAACTCCTGCCCTGAATCATCTGCCCAGAAACTCATTATCTGAATCACATGCCCTGAAATTCCTGCCCTGAATCTCATGCCCTGAAACTCATGCCCTGAATCTCATGCCCTGAAACTCTTGCTCTCAAGCTCATGCCCTGAAACTCATGGACTGAAACTCCTGCACTGAAATTCATGCCATGAATCTCATATCCTGAAACTCATGCCCTGAATTACATGCCCTGAAACTCCTTCACTGAAACTCATGCCCTGAAACTCATGCCCTGAATATCATGCCCTGAAACTCAAACCCTGAATCTCCTGCCCTGAAACTCATGCCCTAAATCTCATACCCTGAAACTCCTGCCCTGAAACTCATGCACTGAAACTCATGCCCTGTTCACATGCCCTAAAACTCCTGTCCTAAATCATCTGCCCAGAAACTCATGCCCTGAATAACATGCCCTGAAATTCCTGCTCTGAATCTCATGCCCTGAAACTCCTGCCCGCAAACTCATACACTGAAACTAATGCACTGAAACTCATGCTCTGAATCTCTTGCCTTGAAACTCCTGTCCTGAATCTCATGCCCTGAAACTCATGCCCTGAATCTCATGCCCTGAAACTCCTGCCCTGAATCATCTGCCCAGAAACTCATGCCCTGAATCACATGCCCTGAAATTCCTGCCCTGAATCTCATGCCCTGAAACTCATGCCCTGAATCCCATGCCCTGAAACTCCTGCCCTCAAACTCATACACTCAAACTCATGCACTGAAACTCATGCCCTGAATCTCATGCCTTGAAACTCCTGTCCTGAATCTCATGCCCTGAAACTCATGCCCTGAATCTCATGCCCTGAAACTCCTGCACTGAAATTCATGCCCTAAATCTCATACCCTGAAAATCCTGCCCTGAAAATCATGCACTGAAACTCATGCCCTGAATTACATGCACTAAAACTCCTGTCCTGAATCTCATGCCCTGAAACTCATGCCCTGAATCTCATGCCCTGAAACTCTTGCACTGAAACTCATGCCATGAATCTCATGCCCTGAAACTCCTGTCCTGAATCTCATGCTCTGAAACTCCTGCCCTGAAATTCATGCTCTGAAACTCCTGCCCTGAAACTCAAGCACTGAAAGACTTGCCCTGAAACTCTTGCACTGAAACACCTGCCTGAATCACCTGCCTGAATCTCCTGCCCTGAAACTGCTGCCCTGAATCTCAAGCCCTGAAACCACAGACCTGAAACCCATGTCCTGAAACTCATGTCGTGAATCTCATGCCCTGAAGCTCATGCCCTGAAACTCATGCGCTGAATCTCATGCCGTGAAACTCATGCCCTGAAACTCATGCACTGAAACTCATGCCCTGAATCTCATGCCCTGAAACTCCTGTCCTGAATCTCATGCCCTGAAACTCATGCTCTCAAACTCATGCACTGAAACTCATGCTCTGAATCTCCTGCCCAGAAACACCTGCACTGAAACACGTGCCCTAAAACACCTGCCTTGAAACTCAAGCCCCGAATCTCATGCCCTCAATCTCCAGCCCTGAATCTCTTGCCTTGAAACTCATGCCCTGAATCTCATGCCCTCAAACTCTTGCACTGAAACACCTGCCCTAAAACACATGCCCTGAATGTCATGCCCTGAAATTCCTGCCCTGAAACTCATGCCATGAATCTCATGCCCTGAATCTCATGCCCTGAAACTCATGCCCTGAATCTCCTGTCCTGAAAATCATGCCCTGAATCTCATGCCCTGAAATTCATGCACTGAATCTCATCCCCTAAATCTCATGCTCTGAAACTCAAGCCCTGATTCTCCTGCCCTGAAACTCATGCCCTGAATCTCATGTACTGAATCTCATGCCCTGAAACTCATGTCCTGAATCTCATGCCCTAAAACTCCTGCCCTCAAACCCATGCACTGAAACTCATGCCCTGAATCTCATGCCTTTAAACTCCTGTCCTGAATCACATGCCCTGAAATTCATGCCCTGAATCTCATCCCTGAAACTGCTGCACTGAAACTCATGTCCTGAATCTCATGCCCTGAAACTGCTGCGCTGAATATCATGCCATGAATCTCATATCCTGAAACTCATGCCCTGAATCACATGCCCTGAAACTCCTTCAATGAAAATCATGCCCTGAAACTCATGCACTGAAACTCATGCCCTGAATCTCATGCCCTGAAACTCCTGTCCTGAATCCCATGCCCTGAAACTCATGCCCTGAATCTCATGCCCTGAAACTCACGCCCTGAATTACATGCCCTGAAACTCCTGCCCTGAAACTCATGCCCTCAAACTCATGCACTGAAACTCATGCTCTGAATCTCCTGCCCTGAAACTCCTACACTGAAACACGTGCCCTAAAACATCTGCCTTGAAACTCAAGCCCCGAATCTCATGCCCTCAATCTCCTGCCCTGAATCTCTTGCTTTGAAACTCATGCCCTGAATCTCATGCCCTCAAACTCTTGCACTGAAACACCTGCCCTAAAACACATGCCCTGAATGTCATGCCCTGAAATTCCTGCCCTGAAACTCATGCCCTGAAACTCATGCCTTGAATCTCATGCCCTGAAATTCCTGCACTGAAACTCATGCCCTGAATCTCATGCCCTGAAACTCCTGCCATAAAACTCCTGCCGTGAAACTGCTGCCCTGAATCTCAAGCCCTGAAACCACAGACCTGAAAGTCATGCCCTGAAAGTCATGTCCTGAATCTCATGCCCTGAAACTCATGCCCTGAATCTCATGCCTTGAAACTCATGCCCTGAATCTCCTGTCCTGAAAATCATGCCCTGAATCTCATGCCCTGAATCTCATGCCCTGAAATTCATGCACTGAAACTCATCCCTTGAATGTCATGCTCTGAAACTCAAGCCTTGATTCTCCTGCTCTGAAACTCGTGCCCTGAAACTCATGCCCTGAATCTCATGCCCTGAAACTGCTGTTCTGAAACTGCTGCGCTGAATCTCAAGCCTTCAAACCACAGACCTGAAACTCATGCCCTGAAACTCATGTACTGAATCTCATGCCCTGAAACTCATGTCCTGAATCTCATGCCCTGAAACTCCTGCTCTCAAACTCATGCACTGAAACTCATGCCCTGAATCTCATTCGCTGAAACTCCTGTCCTGAATCTCATGTCCTGAATCTCATGCCCTGAAACTCATGCCCTGAATCTCATGCCCTGAAACTCCTGTCCTGAATCTCATGCCCTGAAACTCATGCCCTGAATCTCATGCCCTGAAACTCCTGCTCTGAAACTCATGCACTGAAACTCATGCCCTGAATCTCATTCGCTGAAACTCCTGTCCTGAATCTCATGTCCTGAATCTCATGCCCTGAAACTCATGCCCTGAATCTCATGCCCTGAAACTCCTGCACTGAAACTCATGCCATGAATCTCATATCCTGAAACTCACGCCCTGAATTACATGCCGTAAAACTCCTGCCTGAAACTCATGCCCTGAATCTCATGCCGTGAAACTCATGCCCTGATTCTCCTGCCCTGAAACTCATGCCCTGAATCTCATGCCCTGAAACTTCTGCCCTGAAACTCATGCACTGAAAGACATGCCATGAAATTCTTGCACTGAAACTCTTGCACTGAAACACCTGCCTGAATCTCCTGCCCTGAATCTCCTGCCCTGAAACTGCTGCCCTGAATCTCAAGCCCTGAAACCACAGACCTGAAACCCATGCCCTGAAACTCATGTCGTGAGTCTCATGCCCTGAATCTCATGCCCTGACACACCTGTCCTGAATCTCATGCCCTGAAACTCATGCTCTCAAACTCATGCCCTGAAACTCATGCACTGAAACTCATGCCCTTAATCTCATGCCCTGAAACTCATGCCCTGATTCTCCTGCCCTGAAACTCGTGCCTTGAATCTCATGCGCAAAATCTCATGACCTTAAACTCAAGCCGTGAATCTCCTGTTCTGAAACTCATGCCCTGAATCTCATGCCCTGAAACTCCTGTCCTGAATCTCATGCCCTGAAACTCATGCCCTGAATCTCATGCCCTGAAACTCTTGCACTGAAACTCATGCCATGAATCTCATATCCTGAAACTCACGCCCTGAATTACATGCCCGGAAACTCCTGCCCTGAAAATCATGCCCAGAATATCATGTCCTGAATCTCATGCCCTGAAACTCCTGTCCTGAATCTCATGCTCTGAAACTCCTGCCCTGAAATTCATGCTCTGAAACTCCTGCCCTGAAACTCATGCACTGAAAGACTTGCCCTGAAACTCTTGCACTGAAAATCTTGCACTGAAACACCTGCCTGAATCACCTGCCTGAATCTCCTGCCCTGAAACTGCTGCCCTGAATCTCAAGCCCTGAAACCACAGACCTGAAACCCATGCCCTGAAACTCATGTCGTGAATCTCATGCCCTGAAGCTCATGCCCTGAAACTCATGCACTGAATCTCATGCCGTGAAACTCATGCCCTGAAACTCATGCACTGAAACTCATGCCCTGAATCTCATGCCCTGAAACTCCTGTCCTGAATCTCATGCCCTGAAACTCATGCTCTCAAACTCATGCACTGAAACTCATGCTCTGAATCTCCTGCCCTGAAACACCTGCACTGAAACACGTGCCCTAAAACACCTGCCTTGAAACTCAAGCCCCGAATCTCATGCCCTCAATCTCCAGCCCTGAATCTCTTGCCTTGAAACTCATGCCCTGAATCTCATGCCCTCAAACTCTTGCACTGAAACACCTGCCCTAAAACACATGCCCTGAATGTCATGACCTGAAATTCCTGCCCTGAAACTCATGCCCTGAAACTCCTGCCCTGAAATTCATGCACTGAAACTCATCCCCTGAATCTCATGCTCTGAAACTCAAGCCCTGATTCTCCTGCCCTGAAACTCATGCCCTGAATCTCATGCCCTGAAACTGCTGCTCTGAAACTGCTGCGCTGAATCTCAAGCCCGGAAACCACAGACCTGAAACTCATGCCCTGAAACTCAAACCCTGAATCTCCTGCCCTGAAACTCATGCCCTAAATCTCATACCCTGAAACTCCTGCCCTGAAACTCATGCACTGAAACTCATGCCCTGTTCACATGCCCTAAAACTCCTGTCCTAAATCATCTGCCCAGACACTCATGCCCTGAATAACATGCCCTGAAATTCCTGCTCTGAATCTCATGCCCTGAAACTCCTGCCCGCAAACTCATACACTGAAACTGATGCACTGAAACTCATGCTCTGAATCTCATGCCTTGAAACTCCTGTCCTGAATCTCATGCCCTGAAACTCATGCCCTGAATCTCATGCCCTGAAACTCCTGCCCTGAATCATCTGCCCTGAAACTCATGCCCTGAATCACATGCCCTGAAATTCCTGCCCTGAATCTCATGCCCTGAATCCCATGCCCTGAAACTCCTGCCCTCAAACTCATACACTGAAACTCATGCACTGAAACTCATGCCCTGAATCTCATGCCTTGAAACTCCTGTCCTGAATCTCATGCCCTGAATCTCATGCCCTGAAACTCCTGCACTGAAATTCATGCCCTAAATCTCATACCCTGAAAATCCTGCCCTGAAACTCATGCACTGAAACTCATGACCTGAATTCCATGCCCTAAAACTCCTGTCCTGAATCTCATGCCCTGAAACTCATGCCCTGAATCTCATGCCCTGAAACTCTTGCACTGAAACTCATGCCATGAATCTCATCCTGAAACTCACGCCCTGAATTACATGCCCGGAAACTCCTGCCCTGAAAATCATTCCCAGAATATCATGTCCTGAATCTCATGCCCTGAAACTCCTGTCCTGAATCTCATGCTCTGAAACTCCTGCCCTGAAATTCATGCTCTGAAACTCCTGCCCTGAAACTCATGCACTGAAAGACTTGCCCTGAAACTCTTGCACTGAAAATCTTGCACTGAAACACCTGCCTGAATCACCTGCCTGAATCTCCTGCCCTGAAACTGCTGCCCTGAATCTCAAGCCCTGAAACCACAGACCTGAAATCCATGCCCTGAAACTCATGTCGTGAATCTCATGCCCTGAAGCTCATGCCCTGAAACTCATGCACTGAATCTCATGCCGTGAAACTCATGCCCTGAAACTCATGCACTGAAACTCATGCCCTGAATCTCATGCCCTGAAACTCCTGTCCTGAATCTCATGCCCTGAAACTCATGCTCTCAAACTCATGCCCTTAATCTCATGCCCTGAAACTCATGCCCTGATTCTCCTGCCCTGAAACTCATGCCTTGAATCTCATGCGCAAAATCTCATGACCTTAAACTGAAGCCGTGAATCTCCTGTTCTGAAACTCATGCACTGAATCTCATGCTCTGAAACTCCTGCCCTGAAACTCATGCCCTGAATCTCATGCCCTGAAACTGCTGCTCTGAAACTGCTGCGCTGAATCTCAAGCCCGGAAACCACAGACCTGAAACTCATGCCCTGAAACTCATGTACTGAATCTCATGCCCTGAAACTCATGTCCTGAATCTCATGCCCTGAATCTCATGCTCTGAAACTCACGCCCTCAAACTCATGCACTGAAACTCATGCCCTGAATCTCCTGTCCTGAAACTCATCCCCTGAATGTCATGCTCTGAAACTCAAGCCCTGATTCTCCTGCCCTGAAACCCATGCCCTGAAACTCATGCCCTGAATCTCATGCCCTGAAACTGCTGCTCTGAAACTGCTGCGCTGAATCTCAAGCCCGGAAACCACAGACCTGAAACTCATGCCCTGAAACTCATGTCCTGAATCTCCTGCCCTGAAACTCCTGCCCTCAAACCCCTGTCCTGAATCACATGCCCTGAAACTCACGCCTTGATTCTCATCCCTGAAACTACTGCACTGAAACTCATGTCCTGAATCTCATGCCCTGAAACTGCTGCCCTGAATATCATGCCATGAATCTCATATCCTGAAACTCATGCCCTGAATTACATGCCCTGAAACTCCTTCACTGAAACTCATGCCCTGAAACTCATGCCCTGAATATCATGCCCTGAAACTCAAACCCTGAATCTCCTGCCCTGAAACTCATGCCCTAAATCTCATACCCTGAAACTCCTGCCCTGAAACTCATGCACTGAAACTCATGCCCTGTTCACATGCCCTAAAACTCCTGTCCTAAATCATCTGCCCAGAAACTCATGCCCTGAATAACATGCCCTGAAATTCCAGCCCTGAATCTCATGCCCTGAAACTCATGCCCTGAATCCCATGCCCTGAAACTCCTGCCCTAAAACTCATACACTGAAACTCATGCACTAAAACTCATGCCCTGAATCTCATGCCTTGAAACTCCTGTCCTGAATCTCATTCCCTGAAACTCATGCCCTGAATCTCATGCCCTGAAACTCCTGCACTGAAATTCATGCCCTAAATCTCACACCCTATAAATCCTGCCCTGAAACTCATGCACTGAAACTCATGCCCTGAATTACATGCCCTAAAATTCCTGTCCTGAATCTCATGCCCTGAATCTCATGCCCTGAAACTCATGCCCTGAATCTCATGCCCTGAAACTCCTGCCCTGAATCATCTGCCCAGAAACTCATGCCCTGAATCACATGCCCTGAAATTCCAGCCCTGAATCTCATGCCTTGAAATTCATGCCCTAAATCTCATACCCTGAAAATCCTGCCCTGAAACTCATGCACTGAAACTCATGCCTTGAATTACATGCCCTAAAACTCCTGTCCTGAATCTCATGCCGTGAAACTCATGCCCTGATTCTCCTGCCCTGAAACTCATGCCCTGAATCTCATGCCCTGAAACTTCTGCCCTGAAACTCATGCACTGAATCTCATGCGCTAAATCTCATGACCTTAAACTCAAGCCGTGAACCTCCTGCCCTGAAACTCATGCCCTGAATCTCATGCTCTGAAACTCCTGCCCTGAAACTCATGCACTGAAAGACATGCCATGAAATTCTTGCACTGAAACTCTTGCACTGAAACACCTGCCTGAATCTCCTGCCCTGAATCTCCTGCTTGAAACTGCTGCCCTGAATCTCAAGCCCTGAAATCACAGACCTGAAACCCATGCCCTGAAACTCATGTCGTGAGTCTCATGCCCTGAAACTCATGCCGTGAAACTCATGCCCTGAAACTCATGCACTGAAACTCATGCCCTGAATCTCATGCCCTGACACTCCTGTCCTGAATCTCATGCCCTGAAACTCATGCTCTCAAACTCATGCCCTGAAACTCATGCACTGAAACGCATGTCCTTAATCTCATGCCCTGAAACTCATGCCCTTATTCTCCTGCC